>NW_027472202.1:0-62167 GCF_965638725.1 Aptenodytes patagonicus | reverse complement strand
TTCGGAGCTGGGCTGTCGCTGTGCCGAGAAGGAACGTCCCCACTGTGCTGTGGCTAGGAAGCTCAGAGCGCCAGTGCTTGTGGGGCTGTGGAAGGGCTGCCTAGGGCAGGTGATGGCCAGCAAGAGTTTTCAGTGCTAGCCCCTTTGGTGTGGGAGCAGTGGCTGGACGTTTTGAATTTCGGAGCTGGGCTGTGGCTGTGCCGAGAAGGAACGTCCCCACTGTGCTGTGGCTAGGAAGCTCAGAGCGCCAGTGCTTGTGGGGCTGTGGAAGGGCTGCCTAGGGCAGGTGATGGCCAGCAAGAGCTTTCAGTGCTAGCCCCTTTGGTGTGGGAGCAGTGGCTGGACGTTTTGAATTTCGGAGCTGGGCTGTGGCTGTGCCGAGAAGGAACGTCCCACTGTGCTGTGGCTAGGAAGCTCAGAGCGCCAGTGCTTGTGGGGCTGTGGAAGGGCTGCCTAGGGCAGGTGATGGCCAGCAAGAGCTTTCAGTGCTAGCCCCTTTGGTGTGGGAGCAGTGGCTGGACGTTTTGAATTTCGGAGCTGGGCTGTGGCTGTGCCGAGAAGGAACGTCCCCACTGTGCTGTGGCTAGGAAGCTCAGAGCGCCAGTGCTTGTGGGGCTGTGGAAGGGCTGCCTAGGGAAGGTGATGGCCAGCAAGAGCTTTCAGTGCTAGCCCCTTTGGTGTGGGAGCAGTGGCTGGACGTTTCGAATTTCGGAGCTGGGCTGTGGCTGTGCCGAGAAGGAACGTCCCCACTGTGCTGTGGCTAGGAAGCTCAGAGCGCCAGTGCTTGTGGGGCTGTGGAAGGGCTGCCTAGGGCAGGTGATGGCCAGCAAGAGCTTTCAGTGCTAGCCCCTTTGGTGTGGGAGCAGTGGCTGGACGTTTTGAATTTCGGAGCTGGGCTGTGGCTGTGCGAGAAGGAACGTCCCCACTGTGCTGTGGCTAGGAAGCTCAGAGCGCCAGTGCTTGTGGGGCTGTGGAAGGGCTGCCTAGGGCAGGTGATGGCCAGCAAGAGCTTTCAGTGCTAGCCCCTTTGGTGTGGGAGCAGTGGCTGGACGTTTCGAATTTCGGAGCTGGGCTGTGGCTGTGCCGAGAAGGAACGTCCCCACTGTGCTGTGGCTAGGAAGCTCAGAGCGCCAGTGCTTGTGGGGCTGTGGAAGGGCAGCCTAGGGCAGGTGATGGCCAGCAAGAGCTTTCAGTGCTAGCCCCTTTGGTGTGGGAGCAGTGGCTGGAGGTTTTGAATTTCAGAGCTGGGCTGTGGCTGTGCCGAGAAGGAACGTCCCCACTGTGCTGTGGCTAGGAAGCTCAGAGCGCCAGTGCTTGTGGGGCTGTGGAAGGGCTGCCTAGGGAAGGTGATGGCCAGCAAGAGCTTTCAGTGCTAGCCCCTTTGGTGTGGGAGCAGTGGCTGGACGTTTTGAATTTCGGAGCTGGGCTGTGGCTGTGCCGAGAAGGAACGTCCCCACTGTGCTGTGGCTAGGAAGCTCAGAGCGCCAGTGCTTGTGGGGCTGTGGAAGGGCTGCCTAGGGCAGGTGATGGCCAGCAAGAGCTTTCAGTGCTAGCCCCTTTGGTGTGGGAGCAGTGGCTGGACGTTTTGAATTTCGGAGCTGGGCTGTCGCTGTGCCGAGAAGGAACGTCCCCACTGTGCTGAGGCTAGGAAGCTCAGAGCGCCAGTGCTTGTGGGGCTGTGGAAGGGCTGCCTAGGGCAGGTGATGGCCAGCAAGAGCTTTCAGTGCTAGCCCCTTTGGTGTGGGAGCAGTGGCTGGACGTTTCGAATTTCGGAGCTGGGCTGTGGCTGTGCCGAGAAGGAACGTCCCCACTGTGCTGTGGCTAGGAAGCTCAGAGCGCCAGTGCTTGTGGGGCTGTGGAAGGGCAGCCTAGGGCAGGTGATGGCCAGCAAGAGCTTTCAGTGCTAGCCCCTTTGGTGTGGGAGCAGTGGCTGGAGGTTTTGAATTTCGGAGCTGGGCTGTGGCTGTGCCGAGAAGGAACGTCCCCACTGTGCTGTGGCTAGGAAGCTCAGAGCGCCAGTGCTTGTGGGGCTGTGGAAGGGCTGCCTAGGGCAGGTGATGGCCAGCAAGAGCTTTCAGTGCTAGCCCCTTTGGTGTGGGAGCAGTGGCTGGACGTTTCGAATTTCGGAGCTGGGCTGTGGCTGTGCCGAGAAGGAACGTCCCCACTGTGCTGTGGCTAGGAAGCTCAGAGCGCCAGTGCTTGTGGGGCTGTGGAAGGGCAGCCTAGGGCAGGTGATGGCCAGCAAGAGCTTTCAGTGCTAGCCCCTTTGGTGTGGGAGCAGTGGCTGGACGTTTCGAATTTCGGAGCTGGGCTGTGGCTGTGCCGAGAAGGAACGTCCCCACTGTGCTGTGGCTAGGAAGCTCAGAGCGCCAGTGCTTGTGGGGCTGTGGAAGGGCTGCCTAGGGCAGGTGATGGCCAGCAAGAGCTTTCAGTGCTAGCCCCTTTGGTGTGGGAGCAGTGGCTGGACGTTTTGAATTTCGGAGCTGGGCTGTGGCTGTGCCGAGAAGGAACGTCCCCACTGTGCTGTGGCTAGGAAGCTCAGAGCGCCAGTGCTTGTGGGGCTGTGGAAGGGCTGCCTAGGGCAGGTGATGGCCAGCAAGAGCTTTCAGTGCTAGCCCCTTTGGTGTGGGAGCAGTGGCTGGACGTTTCGAATTTCGGAGCTGGGCTGTGGCTGTGCCGAGAAGGAACGTCCCCACTGTGCTGTGGCTAGGAAGCTCAGAGCGCCAGTGCTTGTGGGGCTGTGGAAGGGCTGCCTAGGGCAGGTGATGGCCAGCAAGAGCTTTCAGTGCTAGCCCCTTTGGTGTGGGAGCAGTGGCTGGACGTTTTGAATTTCGGAGCTGGGCTGTGGCTGTGCCGAGAAGGAACGTCCCCACTGTGCTGTGGCTAGGAAGCTCAGAGCGCCAGTGCTTGTGGGGCTGTGGAAGGGCTGCCTAGGGCAGGTGATGGCCAGCAAGAGCTTTCAGTGCTAGCCCCTTTGGTGTGGGAGCAGTGGCTGGACGTTTTGAATTTCGGAGCTGGGCTGTGGCTGTGCCGAGAAGGAACGTCCCCACTGTGCTGTGGCTAGGAAGCTCAGAGCGCCCAGTGCTTGTGGGGCTGTGGAAGGGCTGCCTAGGGAAGGTGATGGCCAGCAAGAGCTTTCAGTGCTAGCCCCTTTGGTGTGGGAGCAGTGGCTGGACGTTTCGAATTTCGGAGCTGGGCTGTGGCTGTGCCGAGAAGGAACGTCCCCACTGTGCTGTGGCTAGGAAGCTCAGAGCGCCCAGTGCTTGTGGGGCTGTGGAAGGGCTGCCTAGGGCAGGTGATGGCCAGCAAGAGCTTTCAGTGCTAGCCCCTTGGTGTGGGAGCAGTGGCTGGACGTTTTGAATTTCGGAGCTGGGCTGTGGCTGTGCCGAGAAGGAACGTCCCCACTGTGCCTGTGGCTAGGAAGCTCAGAGCGCCAGTGCTTGTGGGGCTGTGGAAGGGCTGCCTAGGGCAGGTGATGGCCAGCAAGAGCTTCAGTGCTAGCCCCTTTGGTGTGGGAGCAGTGGCTGGACGTTTCGAATTTCGGAGCTGGGCTGTGGCTGTGCCGAGAAGGAACGTCCCCACTGTGCTGTGGCTAGGAAGCTCAGAGCGCCAGTGCTTGTGGGGCTGTGGAAGGGCTGCCTAGGGCAGGTGATGGCCACAAGAGCTTTCAGTGCTAGCCCCTTTGGTGTGGAGCAGTGGCTGGACGTTCGAATTTCGGAGCTGGGCTGTGGCTGTGGCCGAGAAGGAACGTCCCCACTGTGCTGTGGCTAGGAAGCTCAGAGCGCCAGTGCTTGTGGGGCTGTGGAAGGGCAGCCTAGGGCAGGTGATGGCCAGCAAGAGCTTTCAGTGCTAGCCCCTTTGGTGTGGGAGCAGTGGCTGGAGGTTTTGAATTTTCAGAGCTGGGCTGTGGCTGTGCCGAGAAGGAACGTCCCCACTGTGCTGTGGCTAGGAAGCTCAGAGCGCCAGTGCTTGTGGGGCTGTGGAAGGGCTGCCTAGGGAAGGTGATGGCCAGCAAGAGCTTTCAGTGCTAGCCCCTTTGGTGTGGGAGCAGTGGCTGGACGTTTTGAATTTCGGAGCTGGGCTGTGGCTGTGCCGAGAAGGAACGTCCCCACTGTGCTGTGGCTAGGAAGCTCAGAGCGCCAGTGCTTGTGGGGCTGTGGAAGGGCTGCCTAGGGCAGGTGATGGCCAGCAAGAGCTTTCAGTGCTAGCCCCTTTGGTGTGGGAGCAGTGGCTGGACGTTTTGAATTTCGGAGCTGGGCTGTCGCTGTGCCGAGAAGGAACGTCCCCACTGTGCTGAGGCTAGGAAGCTCAGAGCGCCAGTGCTTGTGGGGCTGTGGAAGGGCTGCCTAGGGAAGGTGATGGCCAGCAAGAGCTTTCAGTGCTAGCCCCTTTGGTGTGGGAGCAGTGGCTGGACGTTTCGAATTTCGGAGCTGGGCTGTGGCTGTGCCGAGAAGGAACGTCCCCACTGTGCTGTGGCTAGGAAGCTCAGAGCGCCAGTGCTTGTGGGGCTGTGGAAGGGCTGCCCTAGGGCAGGTGATGGCCAGCAAGAGCTTTCAGTGCTAGCCCCTTTGGTGTGGGAGCAGTGGCTGGACGTTTCGAATTTCGGAGCTGGGCTGTGGCTGTGCCGAGAAGGAACGTCCCCACTGTGCTGTGGCTAGGAAGCTCAGAGCGCCAGTGCTTGTGGGGCTGTGGAAGGGCAGCCTAGGGCAGGTGATGGCCAGCAAGAGCTTTCAGTGCTAGCCCCTTTGGTGTGGGAGCAGTGGCTGGACGTTTTGAATTTCGGAGCTGGGCTGTGGCTGTGCCGAGAAGGAACGTCCCCACTGTGCTGTGGCTAGGAAGCTCAGAGCGCCAGTGCTTGTGGGGCTGTGGAAGGGCTGCCTAGGGCAGGTGATGGCCAGCAAGAGCTTTCAGTGCTAGCCCCTTTGGTGTGGGAGCAGTGGCTGGACGTTTTGAATTTCGGAGCTGGGCTGTGGCTGTGCCGACAAGGAACGTCCCCACTGTGCTGTGGCTAGGAAGCTCAGAGCGCCAGTGCTTGTGGGGCTGTGGAAGGGCTGCCTAGGGCAGGTGATGGCCAGCAAGAGCTTTCAGTGCTAGCCCCTTTGGTGTGGGAGCAGTGGCTGGACGTTTTGAATTTCGGAGCTGGGCTGTGGCTGTGCCGAGAAGGAACGTCCCCACTGTGCTGTGGCTAGGAAGCTCAGAGCGCCAGTGCTTGTGGGGCTGTGGAAGGGCTGCCTAGGGCAGGTGATGGCCAGCAAGAGCTTTCAGTGCTAGCCCCTTTGGTGTGGGAGCAGTGGCTGGAGGATTTGAATTTCGGAGCTGGGCTGTGGCTGTGCCGAGAAGGAATGTCCCCACTGTGCTGTGGCTAGGAAGCTCAGAGCGCCAGTGCTTGTGGGGCTGTGGAAGGGCTGCCTAGGGCAGGTGATGGCCAGCAAGAGCTTCCAGTGCTAGCCCCTTTGGTGTGGGAGCAGTGGCTGGACGTTTTGAATTTCGGAGCTGGGCTGTGGCTGTGCCGAGAAGGAACGTCCCCACTGTGCTGTGGCTAGGAAGCTCAGAGCGCCAGTGCTTGTGGGGCTGTGGAAGGGCTGCCTAGGGCAGGTGATGGCCAGCAAGAGCTTTCAGTGCTAGCCCCTTTGGTGTGGGAGCAGTGGCTGGACGTTTCGAATTTCGGAGCTGGGCTGTGGCTGTGCCGAGAAGGAACGTCCCCACTGTGCTGTGGCTAGGAAGCTCAGAGCGCCAGTGCTTGTGGGGCTGTGGAAGGGCTGCCTAGGGAAGGTGAAGGCCAGCAAGAGCTTTCAGTGCTAGCCCCTTTGGTGTGGGAGCAGTGGCTGGACGTTTCGAATTTGGGAGCTGGGCTGTGGCTGTGCCGAGAAGGAACGTCCCCACTGTGCTGTGGCTAGGAAGCTCAGAGCGCCAGTGCTTGTGGGGCTGTGGAAGGGCTGCCTAGGGCAGGTGATGGCCAGCAAGAGCTTTCAGTGCTAGCCCCTTTGGTGTGGGAGCAGTGGCTGGACGTTTTGAATTTCGGAGCTGGGCTGTGGCTGTGCCGAGAAGGAACGTCCCCACTGTGCTGTGGCTAGGAAGCTCAGAGCGCCAGTGCTTGTGGGGCTGTGGAAGGGCTGCCTAGGGCAGGTGATGGCCAGCAAGAGCTTTCAGTGCTAGCCCCTTTGGTGTGGGAGCAGTGGCTGGACGTTTTGAATTTCGGAGCTGGGCTGTGGCTGTGCCGAGAAGGAACGTCCCGACTGTGCTGTGGCTAGGAAGCTCAGAGCGCCAGTGCTTGTGGGGCTGTGGAAGGGCTGCCTAGGGCAGGTGATGGCCAGCAAGAGCTTTCAGTGCTAGCCCCTTTGGTGTGGGAGCAGTGGCTGGACGTTTTGAATTTCGGAGCTGGGCTGTGGCTGTGCCGAGAAGGAACGTCCCCACTGTGCTGTGGCTAGGAAGCTCAGAGCGCCAGTGCTTGTGGGGCTGTGGAAGGGCTGCCTAGGGCAGGTGATGGCCAGCAAGAGCTTTCATTGCTAGCCCCTTTGGTGTGAGAGCAGTGGCGGACGTTTCGAATTTCGGAGCTGGGCTGTGGCTGTGCCGAGAAGGAACGTCCCCACTGTGCTGTGGCTAGGAAGCTCAGAGCGCCAGTGCTTGTGGGGCTGTGGAAGGGCTGCCTAGGGCAGGTGATGGCCAGCAAGAGCTTTCAGTGCTAGCCCCTTTGGTGTGGGAGCAGTGGCTGGACGTTTTGAATTTCGGAGCTGGGCTGTCGCTGTGCCGAGAAGGAACGTCCCCACTGTGCTGTGGCTAGGAAGCTCAGAGCGCCAGTGCTTGTGGGGCTGTGGAAGGGCTGCCTAGGGCAGGTGATGGCCAGCAAGAGCTTTCAGTGCTAGCCCCTTTGGTGTGGGAGCAGTGGCTGGACGTTTTGAATTTCGGAGCTGGGCTGTGGCTGTGCCGAGAAGGAACGTCCCCACTGTGCTGTGGCTAGGAAGCTCAGAGCGCCAGTGCTTGTGGGGCTGTGGAAGGGCTGCCTAGGGAAGGTGATGGCCAGCAAGAGCTTTCAGTGCTAGCCCCTTTGGTGTGGGAGCAGTGGCTGGACTTTTCGAATTTCGGAGCTGGGCTGTCGCTGTGCCGAGAAGGAACGTCCCCACTGTGCTGTGGCTAGGAAGCTCAGAGCGCCAGTGCTTGTGGGGCTGTGGAAGGGCTGCCTAGGGCAGGTGATGGCCACAAGAGCTTTCAGTGCTAGCCCCTTTGGTGTGGGAGCAGTGGCTGGACTTTTCGAATTTCGGAGCTGGGCTGTGGCTGTGCCGAGAAGGAACGTCCCCACTGTGCTGTGGCTAGGAAGCTCAGAGCGCCAGTGCTTGTGGGGCTGTGGAAGGGCAGCCTAGGGCAGGTGATGGCCAGCAAGAGCTTTCAGTGCTAGCCCCTTTGGTGTGGGAGCAGTGGCTGGAGGTTTTGAATTTCGGAGCTGGGCTGTGGCTGTGCCGAGAAGGAACGTCCCCACTGTGCTGTGGCTAGGAAGCTCAGAGCGCCAGTGCTTGTGGGGCTGTGGAAGGGCTGCCTAGGGCAGGTGATGGCCAGCAAGAGCTTTCAGTGCTAGCCCCTTTGGTGTGGGAGCAGTGGCTGGACGTTTTGAATTTCGGAGCTGGGCTGTCGCTGTGCCGAGAAGGAACGTCCCCACTGTGCTGTGGCTAGGAAGCTCAGAGCGCCAGTGCTTGTGGGGCTGTGGAAGGGCTGCCTAGGGAAGGTGATGGCCAGCAAGAGCTTTCAGTGCTAGCCCCTTTGGTGTGGGAGCAGTGGCTGGACGTTTTGAATTTCGGAGCTGGGCTGTGGCTGTGCCGAGAAGGAACGTCCCCACTGTGCTGTGGCTAGGAAGCTCAGAGCGCCAGTGCTTGTGGGGCTGTGGAAGGGCTGCCTAGGGCAGGTGATGGCCAGCAAGAGCTTTCAGTGCTAGCCCCTTTGGTGTGGGAGCAGTGGCTGGACGTTTCGAATTTCGGAGCTGGGCTGTGGCTGTGCCGAGAAGGAACGTCCCCACTGTGCTGTGGCTAGGAAGCTCAGAGCGCCAGTGCTTGTGGGGCTGTGGAAGGGCTGCCTAGGGCAGGTGATGGCCAGCAAGAGCTTTCAGTGCTAGCCCCTTTGGTGTGGGAGCAGTGGCTGGACGTTTTGAATTTCGGAGCTGGGCTGTGGCTGTGCCGAGAAGGAACGTCCCCACTGTGCTGTGGCTAGGAAGCTCAGAGCGCCAGTGCTTGTGGGGCTGTGGAAGGGCTGCCTAGGGCAGGTGATGGCCAGCAAGAGTTTTCAGTGCTAGCCCCTTTGGTGTGGGAGCAGTGGCTGGACGTTTTGAATTTCGGAGCTGGGCTGTGGCTGTGCCGAGAAGGAACGTCCCCACTGTGCTGTGGCTAGGAAGCTCAGAGCGCCAGTGCTTGTGGGGCTGTGGAAGGGCTGCCTAGGGCAGGTGATGGCCAGCAAGAGCTTTCAGTGCTAGCCCCTTTGGTGTGGGAGCAGTGGCTGGACGTTTTGAATTTCGGAGCTGGGCTGTGGCTGTGCCGAGAAGGAACGTCCCCACTGTGCTGTGGCTAGGAAGCTCAGAGCGCCAGTGCTTGTGGGGCTGTGGAAGGGCTGCCTAGGGCAGGTGATGGCCAGCAAGAGCTTTCAGTGCTAGCCCCTTTGGTGTGGGAGCAGTGGCTGGACGTTTTGAATTTCGGAGCTGGGCTGTGGCTGTGCCGAGAAGGAACGTCCCCACTGTGCTGTGGCTAGGAAGCTCAGAGCGCCAGTGCTTGTGGGGCTGTGGAAGGGCTGCCTAGGGAAGGTGATGGCCAGCAAGAGCTTTCAGTGCTAGCCCCTTTGGTGTGGGAGCAGTGGCTGGACGTTTTGAATTTCGGAGCTGGGCTGTGGCTGTGCCGAGAAGGAACGTCCCCACTGTGCTGTGGCTAGGAAGCTCAGAGCGCCAGTGCTTGTGGGGCTGTGGAAGGGCTGCCTAGGGCAGGTGATGGCCAGCAAGAGCTTTCAGTGCTAGCCCCTTTGGTGTGGGAGCAGTGGCTGGACGTTTCGAATTTCGGAGCTGGGCTGTGGCTGTGCCGAGAAGGAACGTCCCCACTGTGCTGTGGCTAGGAAGCTCAGAGCGCCAGTGCTTGTGGGGCTGTGGAAGGGCTGCCTAGGGCAGGTGATGGCCACAAGAGCTTTCAGTGCTAGCCCCTTTGGTGTGGGAGCAGTGGCTGGACTTTTCGAATTTCGGAGCTGGGCTGTGGCTGTGCCGAGAAGGAACGTCCCCACTGTGCTGTGGCTAGGAAGCTCAGAGCGCCAGTGCTTGTGGGGCTGTGGAAGGGCAGCCTAGGGCAGGTGATGGCCAGCAAGAGCTTTCAGTGCTAGCCCCTTTGGTGTGGGAGCAGTGGCTGGAGGTTTTGAATTTCGGAGCTGGGCTGTGGCTGTGCCGAGAAGGAACGTCCCCACTGTGCTGTGGCTAGGAAGCTCAGAGCGCCAGTGCTTGTGGGGCTGTGGAAGGGCTGCCTAGGGCAGGTGATGGCCAGCAAGAGCTTTCAGTGCTAGCCCCTTTGGTGTGGGAGCAGTGGCTGGACGTTTTGAATTTCGGAGCTGGGCTGTGGCTGTGCCGAGAAGGAACGTCCCCACTGTGCTGAGGCTAGGAAGCTCAGAGCGCCAGTGCTTGTGGGGCTGTGGAAGGGCTGCCTAGGGAAGGTGATGGCCAGCAAGAGCTTTCAGTGCTAGCCCCTTTGGTGTGGGAGCAGTGGCTGGAGGTTTTGAATTTCGGAGCTGGGCTGTGGCTGTGCCGAGAAGGAACGTCCCCACTGTGCTGTGGCTAGGAAGCTCAGAGCGCCAGTGCTTGTGGGGCTGTGGAAGGGCTGCCTAGGGCAGGTGATGGCCAGCAAGAGCTTTCAGTGCTAGCCCCTTTGGTGTGGGAGCAGTGGCTGGACGTTTCGAATTTCGGAGCTGGGCTGTGGCTGTGCCGAGAAGGAACGTCCCCACTGTGCTGTGGCTAGGAAGCTCAGAGCGCCAGTGCTTGTGGGGCTGTGGAAGGGCAGCCTAGGGCAGGTGATGGCCAGCAAGAGCTTTCAGTGCTAGCCCCTTTGGTGTGGGAGCAGTGGCTGGACGTTTTGAATTTCGGAGCTGGGCTGTGGCTGTGCCGAGAAGGAACGTCCCCACTGTGCTGTGGCTAGGAAGCTCAGAGCGCCAGTGCTTGTGGGGCTGTGGAAGGGCTGCCTAGGGCAGGTGATGGCCAGCAAGAGCTTTCAGTGCTAGCCCCTTTGGTGTGGGAGCAGTGGCTGGACGTTTTGAATTTCGGAGCTGGGCTGTCGCTGTGCCGAGAAGGAACGTCCCCACTGTGCTGTGGCTAGGAAGCTCAGAGCGCCAGTGCTTGTGGGGCTGTGGAAGGGGCTGCCTAGGGCAGGTGATGGCCAGCAAGAGTTTTCAGTGCTAGCCCCTTTGGTGTGGGGAGCAGTGGCTGGACGTTTTGAATTTCGGAGCTGGGCTGTGGCTGTGCCGAGAAGGAACGTCCCCACTGTGCTGTGGCTAGGAAGCTCAGAGCGCCAGTGCTTGTGGGGCTGTGGAAGGGCTGCCTAGGGCAGGTGATGGCCAGCAAGAGCTTTCAGTGCTAGCCCCTTTGGTGTGGGAGCAGTGGCTGGACGTTTTGAATTTCGGAGCTGGGCTGTGGCTGTGCCGAGAAGGAACGTCCCCACTGTGCTGTGGCTAGGAAGCTCAGAGCGCCAGTGCTTGTGGGGCTGTGGAAGGGCTGCCTAGGGCAGGTGATGGCCAGCAAGAGTTTTCAGTGCTAGCCCCTTTGGTGTGGGAGCAGTGGCTGGACGTTTTGAATTTCGGAGCTGGGCTGTGGCTGTGCCGAGAAGGAACGTCCCCACTGTGCTGTGGCTAGGAAGCTCAGAGCGCCAGTGCTTGTGGGGCTGTGGAAGGGCAGCCTAGGGCAGGTGATGGCCAGCAAGAGCTTTCAGTGCTAGCCCCTTTGGTGTGGGAGCAGTGGCTGGACGTTTTGAATTTCGGAGCTGGGCTGTGGCTGTGCCGAGAAGGAACGTCCCCACTGTGCTGTGGCTAGGAAGCTCAGAGCGCCAGTGCTTGTGGGGCTGTGGAAGGGCTGCCTAGGGCAGGTGATGGCCAGCAAGAGCTTTCAGTGCTAGCCCCTTTGGTGTGGGAGCAGTGGCTGGACGTTTTGAATTTCGGAGCTGGGCTGTGGCTGTGCCGAGAAGGAACGTCCCCACTGTGCTGTGGCTAGGAAGCTCAGAGCGCCAGTGCTTGTGGGGCTGTGGAAGGGCTGCCTAGGGCAGGTGATGGCCAGCAAGAGCTTTCAGTGCTAGCCCCTTTGGTGTGGGAGCAGTGGCTGGACGTTTTGAATTTCGGAGCTGGGCTGTGGCTGTGCCGAGAAGGAACGTCCCCACTGTGCTGTGGCTAGGAAGCTCAGAGCGCCAGTGCTTGTGGGGCTGTGGAAGGGCTGCCTAGGGCAGGTGATGGCCAGCAAGAGTTTTCAGTGCTAGCCCCTTTGGTGTGGGAGCAGTGGCTGGACGTTTTGAATTTCGGAGCTGGGCTGTGGCTGTGCCGAGAAGGAACGTCCCCACTGTGCTGTGGCTAGGAAGCTCAGAGCGCCAGTGCTTGTGGGGGCTGTGGAAGGGCTGCCTAGGGCAGGTGATGGCCAGCAAGAGCTTTCAGTGCTAGCCCCTTTGGTGTGGGAGCAGTGGCTGGACGTTTTGAATTTCGGAGCTGGGCTGTGGCTGTGCCGAGAAGGAACGTCCCCACTGTGCTGTGGCTAGGAAGCTCAGAGCGCCAGTGCTTGTGGGGCTGTGGAAGGGCTGCCTAGGGCAGGTGATGGCCAGCAAGAGCTTTCAGTGCTAGCCCCTTTGGTGTGGGAGCAGTGGCTGGACGTTTTGAATTTGGGAGCTGGGCTGTGGCTGTGCCGAGAAGGAACGTCCCCACTGTGCTGTGGCTAGGAAGCTCAGAGCGCCAGTGCTTGTGGGGCTGTGGAAGGGCTGCCTAGGGCAGGTGATGGCCAGCAAGAGCTTTCAGTGCTAGCCCCTTTGGTGTGGGAGCAGTGGCTGGACGTTTCGAATTTCGGAGCTGGGCTGTGGCTGTGCCGAGAAGGAACGTCCCCACTGTGCTGTGGCTAGGAAGCTCAGAGCGCCAGTGCTTGTGGGGCTGTGGAAGGGCTGCCTAGGGCAGGTGATGGCCAGCAAGAGCTTTCAGTGCTAGCCCCTTTGGTGTGGGAGCAGTGGCTGGACGTTTCGAATTTCGGAGCTGGGCTGTGGCTGTGCCGAGAAGGAACGTCCCCACTGTGCTGTGGCTAGGAAGCTCAGAGCGCCAGTGCTTGTGGGGCTGTGGAAGGGCTGCCTAGGGCAGGTGATGGCCACAAGAGCTTTCAGTGCTAGCCCCTTTGGTGTGGGAGCAGTGGCTGGACTTTTCGAATTTCGGAGCTGGGCTGTGGCTGTGCCGAGAAGGAACGTCCCCACTGTGCTGTGGCTAGGAAGCTCAGAGCGCCAGTGCTTGTGGGGCTGTGGAAGGGCAGCCTAGGGCAGGTGATGGCCAGCAAGAGCTTTCAGTGCTAGCCCCTTTGGTGTGGGAGCAGTGGCTGGAGGTTTTGAATTTCGGAGCTGGGCTGTGGCTGTGCCGAGAAGGAACGTCCCCACTGTGCTGTGGCTAGGAAGCTCAGAGCGCCAGTGCTTGTGGGGCTGTGGAAGGGCTGCCTAGGGCAGGTGATGGCCAGCAAGAGCTTTCAGTGCTAGCCCCTTTGGTGTGGGAGCAGTGGCTGGACGTTTTGAATTTCGGAGCTGGGCTGTCGCTGTGCCGAGAAGGAACGTCCCCACTGTGCTGAGGCTAGGAAGCTCAGAGCGCCAGTGCTTGTGGGGCTGTGGAAGGGCTGCCTAGGGAAGGTGATGGCCAGCAAGAGCTTTCAGTGCTAGCCCCTTTGGTGTGGGAGCAGTGGCTGGACGTTTTGAATTTCGGAGCTGGGCTGTGGCTGTGCCGAGAAGGAACGTCCCCACTGTGCTGTGGCTAGGAAGCTCAGAGCGCCAGTGCTTGTGGGGCTGTGGAAGGGCTGCCTAGGGCAGGTGATGGCCAGCAAGAGCTTTCAGTGCTAGCCCCTTTGGTGTGGGAGCAGTGGCTGGACGTTTCGAATTTCGGAGCTGGGCTGTGGCTGTGCCGAGAAGGAACGTCCCCACTGTGCTGTGGCTAGGAAGCTCAGAGCGCCAGTGCTTGTGGGGCTGTGGAAGGGCTGCCTAGGGCAGGTGATGGCCAGCAAGAGCTTTCAGTGCTAGCCCCTTTGGTGTGGGAGCAGTGGCTGGACGTTTTGAATTTCGGAGCTGGGCTGTGGCTGTGCCGAGAAGGAACGTCCCCACTGTGCTGTGGCTAGGAAGCTCAGAGCGCTAGTGCTTGTGGGGCTGTGGAAGGGCTGCCTAGGGCAGGTGATGGCCAGCAAGAGCTTTCAGTGCTAGCCCCTTTGGTGTGGGAGCAGTGGCTGGACGTTTTGAATTTCGGAGCTGGGCTGTCGCTGTGCCGAGAAGGAACGTCCCCACTGTGCTGTGGCTAGGAAGCTCAGAGCGCCAGTGCTTGTGGGGCTGTGGAAGGGCTGCCTAGGGCAGGTGATGGCCAGCAAGAGTTTTCAGTGCTAGCCCCTTTGGTGTGGGAGCAGTGGCTGGACGTTTTGAATTTCGGAGCTGGGCTGTGGCTGTGCCGAGAAGGAACGTCCCCACTGTGCTGTGGCTAGGAAGCTCAGAGCGCCAGTGCTTGTGGGGCTGTGGAAGGGCTGCCTAGGGCAGGTGATGGCCAGCAAGAGCTTTCAGTGCTAGCCCCTTTGGTGTGGGAGCAGTGGCTGGACGTTTTGAATTTCGGAGCTGGGCTGTGGCTGTGCCGAGAAGGAACGTCCCCACTGTGCTGTGGCTAGGAAGCTCAGAGCGCCAGTGCTTGTGGGGCTGTGGAAGGGCTGCCTAGGGCAGGTGATGGCCAGCAAGAGCTTTCAGTGCTAGCCCCTTTGGTGTGGGAGCAGTGGCTGGACGTTTTGAATTTCGGAGCTGGGCTGTGGCTGTGCCGAGAAGGAACGTCCCCACTGTGCTGTGGCTAGGAAGCTCAGAGCGCCAGTGCTTGTGGGGCTGTGGAAGGGCTGCCTAGGGAAGGTGATGGCCAGCAAGAGCTTTCAGTGCTAGCCCCTTTGGTGTGGGAGCAGTGGCTGGACGTTTCGAATTTCGGAGCTGGGCTGTGGCTGTGCCGAGAAGGAACGTCCCCACTGTGCTGTGGCTAGGAAGCTCAGAGCGCCAGTGCTTGTGGGGCTGTGGAAGGGCTGCCTAGGGCAGGTGATGGCCAGCAAGAGCTTTCAGTGCTAGCCCCTTTGGTGTGGGAGCAGTGGCTGGACGTTTTGAATTTCGGAGCTGGGCTGTGGCTGTGCCGAGAAGGAACGTCCCCACTGTGCTGTGGCTAGGAAGCTCAGAGCGCCAGTGCTTGTGGGGCTGTGGAAGGGCTGCCTAGGGCAGGTGATGGCCAGCAAGAGCTTTCAGTGCTAGCCCCTTTGGTGTGGGAGCAGTGGCTGGACGTTTCGAATTTCGGAGCTGGGCTGTGGCTGTGCCGAGAAGGAACGTCCCCACTGTGCTGTGGCTAGGAAGCTCAGAGCGCCAGTGCTTGTGGGGCTGTGGAAGGGCAGCCTAGGGCAGGTGATGGCCAGCAAGAGCTTTCAGTGCTAGCCCCTTTGGTGTGGGAGCAGTGGCTGGAGGTTTTGAATTTCAGAGCTGGGCTGTGGCTGTGCCGAGAAGGAACGTCCCCACTGTGCTGTGGCTAGGAAGCTCAGAGCGCCAGTGCTTGTGGGGCTGTGGAAGGGCTGCCTAGGGAAGGTGATGGCCAGCAAGAGCTTTCAGTGCTAGCCCCTTTGGTGTGGGAGCAGTGGCTGGACGTTTTGAATTTCGGAGCTGGGCTGTGGCTGTGCCGAGAAGGAACGTCCCCACTGTGCTGTGGCTAGGAAGCTCAGAGCGCCAGTGCTTGTGGGGCTGTGGAAGGGCTGCCTAGGGCAGGTGATGGCCAGCAAGAGCTTTCAGTGCTAGCCCCTTTGGTGTGGGAGCAGTGGCTGGACGTTTTGAATTTCGGAGCTGGGCTGTCGCTGTGCCGAGAAGGAACGTCCCCACTGTGCTGAGGCTAGGAAGCTCAGAGCGCCAGTGCTTGTGGGGCTGTGGAAGGGCTGCCTAGGGCAGGTGATGGCCAGCAAGAGCTTTCAGTGCTAGCCCCTTTGGTGTGGGAGCAGTGGCTGGACGTTTCGAATTTCGGAGCTGGGCTGTGGCTGTGCCGAGAAGGAACGTCCCCACTGTGCTGTGGCTAGGAAGCTCAGAGCGCCAGTGCTTGTGGGGCTGTGGAAGGGCAGCCTAGGGCAGGTGATGGCCAGCAAGAGCTTTCAGTGCTAGCCCCTTTGGTGTGGGAGCAGTGGCTGGAGGTTTTGAATTTCGGAGCTGGGCTGTGGCTGTGCCGAGAAGGAACGTCCCCACTGTGCTGTGGCTAGGAAGCTCAGAGCGCCAGTGCTTGTGGGGCTGTGGAAGGGCTGCCTAGGGCAGGTGATGGCCAGCAAGAGCTTTCAGTGCTAGCCCCTTTGGTGTGGGAGCAGTGGCTGGACGTTTCGAATTTCGGAGCTGGGCTGTGGCTGTGCCGAGAAGGAACGTCCCCACTGTGCTGTGGCTAGGAAGCTCAGAGCGCCAGTGCTTGTGGGGCTGTGGAAGGGCAGCCTAGGGCAGGTGATGGCCAGCAAGAGCTTTCAGTGCTAGCCCCTTTGGTGTGGGAGCAGTGGCTGGACGTTTCGAATTTCGGAGCTGGGCTGTGGCTGTGCCGAGAAGGAACGTCCCCACTGTGCTGTGGCTAGGAAGCTCAGAGCGCCAGTGCTTGTGGGGCTGTGGAAGGGCTGCCTAGGGCAGGTGATGGCCAGCAAGAGCTTTCAGTGCTAGCCCCTTTGGTGTGGGAGCAGTGGCTGGACGTTTTGAATTTCGGAGCTGGGCTGTGGCTGTGCCGAGAAGGAACGTCCCCACTGTGCTGTGGCTAGGAAGCTCAGAGCGCCAGTGCTTGTGGGGCTGTGGAAGGGCTGCCTAGGGCAGGTGATGGCCAGCAAGAGCTTTCAGTGCTAGCCCCTTTGGTGTGGGAGCAGTGGCTGGACGTTTCGAATTTCGGAGCTGGGCTGTGGCTGTGCCGAGAAGGAACGTCCCCACTGTGCTGTGGCTAGGAAGCTCAGAGCGCCAGTGCTTGTGGGGCTGTGGAAGGGCTGCCTAGGGCAGGTGATGGCCAGCAAGAGCTTTCAGTGCTAGCCCCTTTGGTGTGGGAGCAGTGGCTGGACGTTTTGAATTTCGGAGCTGGGCTGTGGCTGTGCCGAGAAGGAACGTCCCCACTGTGCTGTGGCTAGGAAGCTCAGAGCGCCAGTGCTTGTGGGGCTGTGGAAGGGCTGCCTAGGGCAGGTGATGGCCAGCAAGAGCTTTCAGTGCTAGCCCCTTTGGTGTGGGAGCAGTGGCTGGACGTTTTGAATTTCGGAGCTGGGCTGTGGCTGTGCCGAGAAGGAACGTCCCCACTGTGCTGTGGCTAGGAAGCTCAGAGCGCCAGTGCTTGTGGGGCTGTGGAAGGGCTGCCTAGGGAAGGTGATGGCCAGCAAGAGCTTTCAGTGCTAGCCCCTTTGGTGTGGGAGCAGTGGCTGGACGTTTCGAATTTCGGAGCTGGGCTGTGGCTGTGCCGAGAAGGAACGTCCCCACTGTGCTGTGGCTAGGAAGCTCAGAGCGCCAGTGCTTGTGGGGCTGTGGAAGGGCTGCCTAGGGCAGGTGATGGCCAGCAAGAGCTTTCAGTGCTAGCCCCTTTGGTGTGGGAGCAGTGGCTGGACGTTTTGAATTTCGGAGCTGGGCTGTGGCTGTGCCGAGAAGGAACGTCCCCACTGTGCTGTGGCTAGGAAGCTCAGAGCGCCAGTGCTTGTGGGGCTGTGGAAGGGCTGCCTAGGGCAGGTGATGGCCAGCAAGAGCTTTCAGTGCTAGCCCCTTTGGTGTGGGAGCAGTGGCTGGACGTTTCGAATTTCGGAGCTGGGCTGTGGCTGTGCCGAGAAGGAACGTCCCCACTGTGCTGTGGCTAGGAAGCTCAGAGCGCCAGTGCTTGTGGGGCTGTGGAAGGGCTGCCTAGGGCAGGTGATGGCCACAAGAGCTTTCAGTGCTAGCCCCTTTGGTGTGGGAGCAGTGGCTGGACGTTTCGAATTTCGGAGCTGGGCTGTGGCTGTGCCGAGAAGGAACGTCCCCACTGTGCTGTGGCTAGGAAGCTCAGAGCGCCAGTGCTTGTGGGGCTGTGGAAGGGCAGCCTAGGGCAGGTGATGGCCAGCAAGAGCTTTCAGTGCTAGCCCCTTTGGTGTGGGAGCAGTGGCTGGAGGTTTTGAATTTCAGAGCTGGGCTGTGGCTGTGCCGAGAAGGAACGTCCCCACTGTGCTGTGGCTAGGAAGCTCAGAGCGCCAGTGCTTGTGGGGCTGTGGAAGGGCTGCCTAGGGAAGGTGATGGCCAGCAAGAGCTTTCAGTGCTAGCCCCTTTGGTGTGGGAGCAGTGGCTGGACGTTTTGAATTTCGGAGCTGGGCTGTGGCTGTGCCGAGAAGGAACGTCCCCACTGTGCTGTGGCTAGGAAGCTCAGAGCGCCAGTGCTTGTGGGGCTGTGGAAGGGCTGCCTAGGGCAGGTGATGGCCAGCAAGAGCTTTCAGTGCTAGCCCCTTTGGTGTGGGAGCAGTGGCTGGACGTTTTGAATTTCGGAGCTGGGCTGTCGCTGTGCCGAGAAGGAACGTCCCCACTGTGCTGAGGCTAGGAAGCTCAGAGCGCCAGTGCTTGTGGGGCTGTGGAAGGGCTGCCTAGGGAAGGTGATGGCCAGCAAGAGCTTTCAGTGCTAGCCCCTTTGGTGTGGGAGCAGTGGCTGGACGTTTCGAATTTCGGAGCTGGGCTGTGGCTGTGCCGAGAAGGAACGTCCCCACTGTGCTGTGGCTAGGAAGCTCAGAGCGCCAGTGCTTGTGGGGCTGTGGAAGGGCTGCCTAGGGCAGGTGATGGCCAGCAAGAGCTTTCAGTGCTAGCCCCTTTGGTGTGGGAGCAGTGGCTGGACGTTTCGAATTTCGGAGCTGGGCTGTGGCTGTGCCGAGAAGGAACGTCCCCACTGTGCTGTGGCTAGGAAGCTCAGAGCGCCAGTGCTTGTGGGGCTGTGGAAGGGCAGCCTAGGGCAGGTGATGGCCAGCAAGAGCTTTCAGTGCTAGCCCCTTTGGTGTGGGAGCAGTGGCTGGACGTTTTGAATTTCGGAGCTGGGCTGTGGCTGTGCCGAGAAGGAACGTCCCCACTGTGCTGTGGCTAGGAAGCTCAGAGCGCCAGTGCTTGTGGGGCTGTGGAAGGGCTGCCTAGGGCAGGTGATGGCCAGCAAGAGCTTTCAGTGCTAGCCCCTTTGGTGTGGGAGCAGTGGCTGGACGTTTTGAATTTCGGAGCTGGGCTGTGGCTGTGCCGACAAGGAACGTCCCCACTGTGCTGTGGCTAGGAAGCTCAGAGCGCCAGTGCTTGTGGGGCTGTGGAAGGGCTGCCTAGGGCAGGTGATGGCCAGCAAGAGCTTTCAGTGCTAGCCCCTTTGGTGTGGGAGCAGTGGCTGGACGTTTTGAATTTCGGAGCTGGGCTGTGGCTGTGCCGAGAAGGAACGTCCCCACTGTGCTGTGGCTAGGAAGCTCAGAGCGCCAGTGCTTGTGGGGCTGTGGAAGGGCTGCCTAGGGCAGGTGATGGCCAGCAAGAGCTTTCAGTGCTAGCCCCTTTGGTGTGGGAGCAGTGGCTGGACGTTTTGAATTTCGGAGCTGGGCTGTGGCTGTGCCGAGAAGGAACGTCCCCACTGTGCTGTGGCTAGGAAGCTCAGAGCGCCAGTGCTTGTGGGGCTGTGGAAGGGCTGCCTAGGGAAGGTGATGGCCAGCAAGAGCTTTCAGTGCTAGCCCCTTTGGTGTGGGAGCAGTGGCTGGACGTTTCGAATTTCGGAGCTGGGCTGTGGCTGTGCCGAGAAGGAACGTCCCCACTGTGCTGTGGCTAGGAAGCTCAGAGCGCCAGTGCTTGTGGGGCTGTGGAAGGGCTGCCTAGGGCAGGTGATGGCCAGCAAGAGCTTTCAGTGCTAGCCCCTTTGGTGTGGGAGCAGTGGCTGGACGTTTCGAATTTCAGAGCTGGGCTCTGGCTGTGCCGAGAAGGAACGTCCCCACTGTGCTGTGGCTAGGAAGCTCAGAGCGCCAGTGCTTGTGGGGCTGTGGAAGGGCTGCCTAGGGCAGGTGATGGCCAGCAAGAGCTTTCAGTGCTAGCCCCTTTGGTGTGGGAGCAGTGGCTGGACGTTTCGAATTTGGGAGCTGGGCTGTGGCTGTGCCGAGAAGGAACGTCCCCACTGTGCTGTGGCTAGGAAGCTGAGAGCGCCAGTGCTTGTGGGGCTGTGGAAGGGCTGCCTAGGGCAGGTGATGGCCAGCAAGAGCTTTCAGTGCTAGCCCCTTTGGTGTTGGAGCAGTGGCTGGACGTTTTGAATTTCGGAGCTGGGCTGTGGCTGTGCCGAGAAGGAACGTCCCCACTGTGCTGTGGCTAGGAAGCTCAGAGCGCCAGTGCTTGTGGGGCTGTGGAAGGGCTGCCTAGGGCAGGTGATGGCCAGCAAGAGCTTTCAGTGCTAGCCCCTTTGGTGTGGGAGCAGTGGCTGGAGGTTCTGAATTTCGGAGCTGGGCTGTGGCTGTGCCGAGAAGGAACGTCCCCACTGTGCTGTGGCTAGGAAGCTCAGAGCGCCAGTGCTTGTGGGGCTGTGGAAGGGCTGCCTAGGGCAGGTGATGGCCAGCAAGAGCTTCCAGTGCTAGCCCCTTTGGTGTGGGAGCAGTGGCTGGACGTTTTGAATTTCGGAGCTGGGCTGTGGCTGTGCCGAGAAGGAACGTCCCCACTGTGCTGTGGCTAGGAAGCTCAGAGCGCCAGTGCTTGTGGGGCTGTGGAAGGGCTGCCTAGGGCAGGTGATGGCCAGCAAGAGCTTTCAGTGCTAGCCCCTTTGGTGTGGGAGCAGTGGCTGGACGTTTCGAATTTCGGAGCTGGGCTGTGGCTGTGCCGAGAAGGAACGTCCCCACTGTGCTGTGGCTAGGAAGCTCAGAGCGCCAGTGCTTGTGGGGCTGTGGAAGGGCTGCCTAGGGAAGGTGAAGGCCAGCAAGAGCTTTCAGTGCTAGCCCCTTTGGTGTGGGAGCAGTGGCTGGACGTTTCGAATTTCGGAGCTGGGCTGTGGCTGTGCCGAGAAGGAACGTCCCCACTGTGCTGTGGCTAGGAAGCTCAGAGCGCCAGTGCTTGTGGGGCTGTGGAAGGGCTGCCTAGGGCAGGTGATGGCCAGCAAGAGCTTTCAGTGCTAGCCCCTTTGGTGTGGGAGCAGTGGCTGGACGTTTTGAATTTCGGAGCTGGGCTGTGGCTGTGCCGAGAAGGAACGTCCCCACTGTGCTGTGGCTAGGAAGCTCAGAGCGCCAGTGCTTGTGGGGCTGTGGAAGGGCTGCCTAGGGAAGGTGATGGCCAGCAAGAGCTTTCAGTGCTAGCCCCTTTGGTGTGGGAGCAGTGGCTGGACGTTTCGAATTTCGGAGCTGGGCTGTGGCTGTGCCGAGAAGGAACATCCCCACTGTGCTGTGGCTAGGAAGCTCAGAGCGCCAGTGCTTGTGGGGCTGTGGAAGGGCTGCCTAGGGCAGGTGATGGCCAGCAAGAGCTTTCAGTGCTAGCCCCTTTGGTGTGGGAGCAGTGGCTGGACGTTTTGAATTTCGGAGCTGGGCTGTGGCTGTGCCGAGAAGGAACGTCCCCACTGTGCTGTGGCTAGGAAGCTCAGAGCGCCAGTGCTTGTGGGGCTGTGGAAGGGCTGCCTAGGGCAGGTGATGGCCAGCAAGAGCTTTCAGTGCTAGCCCCTTTGGTGTGGGAGCAGTGGCTGGACGTTTTGAATTTCGGAGCTGGGCTGTGGCTGTGCCGAGAAGGAACGTCCCCACTGTGCTGTGGCTAGGAAGCTCAGAGCGCCAGTGCTTGTGGGGCTGTGGAAGGGCTGCCTAGGGCAGGTGATGGCCAGCAAGAGCTTTCAGTGCTAGCCCCTTTGGTGTGGGAGCAGTGGCTGGACGTTTCGAATTTCGGAGCTGGGCTGTGGCTGTGCCGAGAAGGAACGTCCCCACTGTGCTGTGGCTAGGAAGCTCAGAGCGCCAGTGCTTGTGGGGCTGTGGAAGGGCTGCCTAGGGCAGGTGATGGCCAGCAAGAGCTTTCATTGCTAGCCCCTTTGGTGTGAGAGCAGTGGCGGACGTTTCGAATTTCGGAGCTGGGCTGTGGCTGTGCCGAGAAGGAACGTCCCCACTGTGCTGTGGCTAGGAAGCTCAGAGCGCCAGTGCTTGTGGGGCTGTGGAAGGGCTGCCTAGGGCAGGTGATGGCCAGCAAGAGCTTTCAGTGCTAGCCCCTTTGGTGTGGGAGCAGTGGCTGGACGTTTTGAATTTCGGAGCTGGGCTGTGGCTGTGCCGAGAAGGAACGTCCCCACTGTGCTGTGGCTAGGAAGCTCAGAGCGCCAGTGCTTGTGGGGCTGTGGAAGGGCTGCCTAGGGCAGGTGATGGCCAGCAAGAGCTTTCAGTGCTAGCCCCTTTGGTGTGGGAGCAGTGGCTGGACGTTTTGAATTTCGGAGCTGGGCTGTGGCTGTGCCGAGAAGGAACGTCCCCACTGTGCTGTGGCTAGGAAGCTCAGAGCGCCAGTGCTTGTGGGGCTGTGGAAGGGCTGCCTAGGGCAGGTGATGGCCAGCAAGAGCTTTCAGTGCTAGCCCCTTTGGTGTGGGAGCAGTGGCTGGACGTTTCGAATTTCGGAGCTGGGCTGTGGCTGTGCCGAGAAGGAACGTCCCCACTGTGCTGTGGCTAGGAAGCTCAGAGCGCCAGTGCTTGTGGGGCTGTGGAAGGGCTGCCTAGGGCAGGTGATGGCCAGCAAGAGCTTTCAGTGCTAGCCCCTTTGGTGTGGGAGCAGTGGCTGGACGTTTTGAATTTCGGAGCTGGGCTGTGGCTGTGCCGAGAAGGAACGTCCCCACTGTGCTGTGGCTAGGAAGCTCAGAGCGCCAGTGCTTGTGGGGCTGTGGAAGGGCTGCCTAGGGCAGGTGATGGCCAGCAAGAGCTTTCAGTGCTAGCCCCTTTGGTGTGGGAGCAGTGGCTGGACGTTTCGAATTTCGGAGCTGGGCTGTGGCTGTGCCGAGAAGGAACGTCCCCACTGTGCTGTGGCTAGGAAGCTCAGAGCGCCAGTGCTTGTGGGGCTGTGGAAGGGCTGCCTAGGGCAGGTGATGGCCAGCAAGAGCTTTCAGTGCTAGCCCCTTTGGTGTGGGAGCAGTGGCTGGACGTTTTGAATTTCGGAGCTGGGCTGTGGCTGTGCCGAGAAGGAACGTCCCCACTGTGCTGTGGCTAGGAAGCTCAGAGCGCCAGTGCTTGTGGGGCTGTGGAAGGGCTGCCTAGGGCAGGTGATGGCCAGCAAGAGCTTTCAGTGCTAGCCCCTTTGGTGTGGGAGCAGTGGCTGGACGTTTCGAATTTGGGAGCTGGGCTGTGGCTGTGCCGAGAAGGAACGTCCCCACTGTGCTGTGGCTAGGAAGCTCAGAGCGCCAGTGCTTGTGGGGCTGTGGAAGGGCTGCCTAGGGAAGGTGATGGCCAGCAAGAGCTTTCAGTGCTAGCCCCTTTGGTGTGGGAGCAGTGGCTGGACGTTTTGAATTTCGGAGCTGGGCTGTGGCTGTGCCGAGAAGGAACGTCCCCACTGTGCTGTGGCTAGGAAGCTCAGAGCGCCAGTGCTTGTGGGGCTGTGGAAGGGCTGCCTAGGGCAGGTGATGGCCAGCAAGAGCTTTCAGTGCTAGCCCCTTTGGTGTGGGAGCAGTGGCTGGAGGATTTGAATTTCGGAGCTGGGCTGTGGCTGTGCCGAGAAGGAATGTCCCCACTGTGCTGTGGCTAGGAAGCTCAGAGCGCCAGTGCTTGTGGGGCTGTGGAAGGGCTGCCTAGGGCAGGTGATGGCCAGCAAGAGCTTCCAGTGCTAGCCCCTTTGGTGTGGGAGCAGTGGCTGGACGTTTTGAATTTCGGAGCTGGGCTGTGGCTGTGCCGAGAAGGAACGTCCCCACTGTGCTGTGGCTAGGAAGCTCAGAGCGCCAGTGCTTGTGGGGCTGTGGAAGGGCTGCCTAGGGCAGGTGATGGCCAGCAAGAGCTTTCAGTGCTAGCCCCTTTGGTGTGGGAGCAGTGGCTGGACGTTTCGAATTTCGGAGCTGGGCTGTGGCTGTGCCGAGAAGGAACGTCCCCACTGTGCTGTGGCTAGGAAGCTCAGAGCGCCAGTGCTTGTGGGGCTGTGGAAGGGCTGCCTAGGGAAGGTGAAGGCCAGCAAGAGCTTTCAGTGCTAGCCCCTTTGGTGTGGGAGCAGTGGCTGGACGTTTCGAATTTGGGAGCTGGGCTGTGGCTGTGCCGAGAAGGAACGTCCCCACTGTGCTGTGGCTAGGAAGCTCAGAGCGCCAGTGCTTGTGGGGCTGTGGAAGGGCTGCCTAGGGCAGGTGATGGCCAGCAAGAGCTTTCAGTGCTAGCCCCTTTGGTGTGGGAGCAGTGGCTGGACGTTTTGAATTTCGGAGCTGGGCTGTGGCTGTGCCGAGAAGGAACGTCCCCACTGTGCTGTGGCTAGGAAGCTCAGAGCGCCAGTGCTTGTGGGGCTGTGGAAGGGCTGCCTAGGGCAGGTGATGGCCAGCAAGAGCTTTCAGTGCTAGCCCCTTTGGTGTGGGAGCAGTGGCTGGACGTTTTGAATTTCGGAGCTGGGCTGTGGCTGTGCCGAGAAGGAACGTCCCGACTGTGCTGTGGCTAGGAAGCTCAGAGCGCCAGTGCTTGTGGGGCTGTGGAAGGGCTGCCTAGGGCAGGTGATGGCCAGCAAGAGCTTTCAGTGCTAGCCCCTTTGGTGTGGGAGCAGTGGCTGGACGTTTTGAATTTCGGAGCTGGGCTGTGGCTGTGCCGAGAAGGAACGTCCCCACTGTGCTGTGGCTAGGAAGCTCAGAGCGCCAGTGCTTGTGGGGCTGTGGAAGGGCTGCCTAGGGCAGGTGATGGCCAGCAAGAGCTTTCATTGCTAGCCCCTTTGGTGTGAGAGCAGTGGCGGACGTTTCGAATTTCGGAGCTGGGCTGTGGCTGTGCCGAGAAGGAACGTCCCCACTGTGCTGTGGCTAGGAAGCTCAGAGCGCCAGTGCTTGTGGGGCTGTGGAAGGGCTGCCTAGGGCAGGTGATGGCCAGCAAGAGCTTTCAGTGCTAGCCCCTTTGGTGTGGGAGCAGTGGCTGGACGTTTTGAATTTCGGAGCTGGGCTGTCGCTGTGCCGAGAAGGAACGTCCCCACTGTGCTGTGGCTAGGAAGCTCAGAGCGCCAGTGCTTGTGGGGCTGTGGAAGGGCTGCCTAGGGCAGGTGATGGCCAGCAAGAGCTTTCAGTGCTAGCCCCTTTGGTGTGGGAGCAGTGGCTGGACGTTTTGAATTTCGGAGCTGGGCTGTGGCTGTGCCGAGAAGGAACGTCCCCACTGTGCTGTGGCTAGGAAGCTCAGAGCGCCAGTGCTTGTGGGGCTGTGGAAGGGCTGCCTAGGGAAGGTGATGGCCAGCAAGAGCTTTCAGTGCTAGCCCCTTTGGTGTGGGAGCAGTGGCTGGACTTTTCGAATTTCGGAGCTGGGCTGTCGCTGTGCCGAGAAGGAACGTCCCCACTGTGCTGTGGCTAGGAAGCTCAGAGCGCCAGTGCTTGTGGGGCTGTGGAAGGGCAGCCTAGGGCAGGTGATGGCCAGCAAGAGCTTTCAGTGCTAGCCCCTTTGGTGTGGGAGCAGTGGCTGGAGGTTTTGAATTTCGGAGCTGGGCTGTGGCTGTGCCGAGAAGGAACGTCCCCACTGTGCTGTGGCTAGGAAGCTCAGAGCGCCAGTGCTTGTGGGGCTGTGGAAGGGCTGCCTAGGGAAGGTGATGGCCAGCAAGAGCTTTCAGTGCTAGCCCCTTTGGTGTGGGAGCAGTGGCTGGACGTTTTGAATTTGGGAGCTGGGCTGTGGCTGTGCCGAGAAGGAACGTCCCCACTGTGCTGTGGCTAGGAAGCTCAGAGCGCCAGTGCTTGTGGGGCTGTGGAAGGGCTGCCTAGGGCAGGTGATGGCCAGCAAGAGCTTTCAGTGCTAGCCCCTTTGGTGTGGGAGCAGTGGCTGGACGTTTTGAATTTCGGAGCTGGGCTGTCGCTGTGCCGAGAAGGAACGTCCCCACTGTGCTGAGGCTAGGAAGCTCAGAGCGCCAGTGCTTGTGGGGCTGTGGAAGGGCTGCCTAGGGCAGGTGATGGCCAGCAAGAGCTTTCAGTGCTAGCCCCTTTGGTGTGGGAGCAGTGGCTGGAGGTTTTGAATTTCGGAGCTGGGCTGTGGCTGTGCCGAGAAGGAACGTCCCCACTGTGCTGTGGCTAGGAAGCTCAGAGCGCCAGTGCTTGTGGGGCTGTGGAAGGGCTGCCTAGGGCAGGTGATGGCCAGCAAGAGCTTTCAGTGCTAGCCCCTTTGGTGTGGGAGCAGTGGCTGGACGTTTCGAATTTCGGAGCTGGGCTGTGGCTGTGCCGAGAAGGAACGTCCCCACTGTGCTGTGGCTAGGAAGCTCAGAGCGCCAGTGCTTGTGGGGCTGTGGAAGGGCTGCCTAGGGCAGGTGATGGCCAGCAAGAGCTTTCAGTGCTAGCCCCTTTGGTGTGGGAGCAGTGGCTGGACGTTTTGAATTTCGGAGCTGGGCTGTGGCTGTGCCGAGAAGGAACGTCCCCACTGTGCTGTGGCTAGGAAGCTCAGAGCGCCAGTGCTTGTGGGGCTGGGGCTGCCTAGGGCAGGTGATGGCCAGCAAGAGCTTTCAGTGCTAGCCCCTTTGGTGTGGGAGCAGTGGCTGGACGTTTTGAATTTCGGAGCTGGGCTGTGGCTGTGCCGAGAAGGAACGTCCCCACTGTGCTGTGGCTAGGAAGCTCAGAGCGCCAGTGCTTGTGGGGCTGTGGAAGGGCTGCCTAGGGAACGTGAGGGCCAGCAAGAGCTTTCAGTGCTAGCCCCTTTGGTGTGGGAGCAGTGGCTGGACTTTTCGAATTTCGGAGCTGGGCTGTCGCTGTGCCGAGAAGGAACGTCCCCACTGTGCTGTGGCTAGGAAGCTCAGAGCGCCAGTGCTTGTGGGGCTGTGGAAGGGCAGCCTAGGGCAGGTGATGGCCAGCAAGAGCTTTCAGTGCTAGCCCCTTTGGTGTGGGAGCAGTGGCTGGAGGTTTTGAATTTCGGAGCTGGGCTGTGGCTGTGCCGAGAAGGAACGTCCCCACTGTGCTGTGGCTAGGAAGCTCAGAGCGCCAGTGCTTGTGGGGCTGTGGAAGGGCTGCCTAGGGAAGGTGATGGCCAGCAAGAGCTTTCAGTGCTAGCCCCTTTGGTGTGGGAGCAGTGGCTGGACGTTTTGAATTTGGGAGCTGGGCTGTGGCTGTGCCGAGAAGGAACGTCCCCACTGTGCTGTGGCTAGGAAGCTCAGAGCGCCAGTGCTTGTGGGGCTGTGGAAGGGCTGCCTAGGGCAGGTGATGGCCAGCAAGAGCTTTCAGTGCTAGCCCCTTTGGTGTGGGAGCAGTGGCTGGACGTTTTGAATTTCGGAGCTGGGCTGTCGCTGTGCCGAGAAGGAACGTCCCCACTGTGCTGAGGCTAGGAAGCTCAGAGCGCCAGTGCTTGTGGGGCTGTGGAAGGGCTGCCTAGGGCAGGTGATGGCCAGCAAGAGCTTTCAGTGCTAGCCCCTTTGGTGTGGGAGCAGTGGCTGGAGGTTTTGAATTTCGGGAGCTGGGCTGTGGCTGTGCCGAGAAGGAACGTCCCCACTGTGCTGTGGCTAGGAAGCTCAGAGCGCCAGTGCTTGTGGGGCTGTGGAAGGGCTGCCTAGGGCAGGTGATGGCCAGCAAGAGCTTTCAGTGCTAGCCCCTTTGGTGTGGGAGCAGTGGCTGGAGGTTCTGAATTTCGGAGCTGGGCTGTGGCTGTGCCGAGAAGGAACGTCCCCACTGTGCTGTGGCTAGGAAGCTCAGAGCGCCAGTGCTTGTGGGGCTGTGGAAGGGCTGCCTAGGGCAGGTGATGGCCAGCAAGAGCTTCCAGTGCTAGCCCCTTTGGTGTGGGAGCAGTGGCTGGACGTTTTGAATTTCGGAGCTGGGCTGTGGCTGTGCCGAGAAGGAACGTCCCCACTGTGCTGTGGCTAGGAAGCTCAGAGCGCCAGTGCTTGTGGGGCTGTGGAAGGGCTGCCTAGGGCAGGTGATGGCCAGCAAGAGCTTTCAGTGCTAGCCCCTTTGGTGTGGGAGCAGTGGCTGGACGTTTCGAATTTCGGAGCTGGGCTGTGGCTGTGCCGAGAAGGAACGTCCCCACTGTGCTGTGGCTAGGAAGCTCAGAGCGCCAGTGCTTGTGGGGCTGTGGAAGGGCTGCCTAGGGAAGGTGAAGGCCAGCAAGAGCTTTCAGTGCTAGCCCCTTTGGTGTGGGAGCAGTGGCTGGACGTTTCGAATTTCGGAGCTGGGCTGTGGCTGTGCCGAGAAGGAACGTCCCCACTGTGCTGTGGCTAGGAAGCTCAGAGCGCCAGTGCTTGTGGGGCTGTGGAAGGGCTGCCTAGGGCAGGTGATGGCCAGCAAGAGCTTTCAGTGCTAGCCCCTTTGGTGTGGGAGCAGTGGCTGGACGTTTTGAATTTCGGAGCTGGGCTGTGGCTGTGCCGAGAAGGAACGTCCCCACTGTGCTGTGGCTAGGAAGCTCAGAGCGCCAGTGCTTGTGGGGCTGTGGAAGGGCTGCCTAGGGAAGGTGATGGCCAGCAAGAGCTTTCAGTGCTAGCCCCTTTGGTGTGGGAGCAGTGGCTGGACGTTTCGAATTTCGGAGCTGGGCTGTGGCTGTGCCGAGAAGGAACATCCCCACTGTGCTGTGGCTAGGAAGCTCAGAGCGCCAGTGCTTGTGGGGCTGTGGAAGGGCTGCCTAGGGCAGGTGATGGCCAGCAAGAGCTTTCAGTGCTAGCCCCTTTGGTGTGGGAGCAGTGGCTGGACGTTTTGAATTTCGGAGCTGGGCTGTGGCTGTGCCGAGAAGGAACGTCCCGACTGTGCTGTGGCTAGGAAGCTCAGAGCGCCAGTGCTTGTGGGGCTGTGGAAGGGCTGCCTAGGGCAGGTGATGGCCAGCAAGAGCTTTCAGTGCTAGCCCCTTTGGTGTGGGAGCAGTGGCTGGACGTTTTGAATTTCGGAGCTGGGCTGTGGCTGTGCCGAGAAGGAACGTCCCCACTGTGCTGTGGCTAGGAAGCTCAGAGCGCCAGTGCTTGTGGGGCTGTGGAAGGGCTGCCTAGGGCAGGTGATGGCCAGCAAGAGCTTTCAGTGCTAGCCCCTTTGGTGTGGGAGCAGTGGCTGGACGTTTCGAATTTCGGAGCTGGGCTGTGGCTGTGCCGAGAAGGAACGTCCCCACTGTGCTGTGGCTAGGAAGCTCAGAGCGCCAGTGCTTGTGGGGCTGTGGAAGGGCTGCCTAGGGAAGGTGATGGCCAGCAAGAGCTTTCAGTGCTAGCCCCTTTGGTGTGGGAGCAGTGGCTGGACGTTTTGAATTTTGGAGCTGGGCTGTGGCTGTGCCGAGAAGGAACGTCCCCACTGTGCTGTGGCTAGGAAGCTCAGAGCGCCAGTGCTTGTGGGGCTGTGGAAGGGCTGCCTAGGGCAGGTGATGGCCAGCAAGAGCTTTCAGTGCTAGCCCCTTTGGTGTGGGAGCAGTGGCTGGACGTTTCGAATTTCGGAGCTGGGCTGTGGCTGTGCCGAGAAGGAACGTCCCCACTGTGCTGTGGCTAGGAAGCTCAGAGCGCCAGTGCTTGTGGGGCTGTGGAAGGGCTGCCTAGGGCAGGTGATGGCCAGCAAGAGCTTTCAGTGCTAGCCCCTTTGGTGTGGGAGCAGTGGCTGGACGTTTTGAATTTCGGAGCTGGGCTGTGGCTGTGCCGAGAAGGAACGTCCCCACTGTGCTGTGGCTAGGAAGCTCAGAGCGCCAGTGCTTGTGGGGCTGTGGAAGGGCTGCCTAGGGCAGGTGATGGCCAGCAAGAGCTTCCAGTGCTAGCCCCTTTGGTGTGGAGCAGTGGCTGGACGTTTTGAATTTCGGAGCTGGGCTGTGGCTGTGCCGAGAAGGAACGTCCCCACTGTGCTGTGGCTAGGAAGCTCAGAGCGCCAGTGCTTGTGGGGCTGTGGAAGGGCTGCCTAGGGCAGGTGATGGCCAGCAAGAGCTTTCAGTGCTAGCCCCTTTGGTGTGGGAGCAGTGGCTGGACGTTTCGAATTTCGGAGCTGGGCTGTGGCTGTGCCGAGAAGGAACGTCCCCACTGTGCTGTGGCTAGGAAGCTCAGAGCGCCAGTGCTTGTGGGGCTGTGGAAGGGCTGCCTAGGGAAGGTGAAGGCCAGCAAGAGCTTTCAGTGCTAGCCCCTTTGGTGTGGGAGCAGTGGCTGGACGTTTCGAATTTCGGAGCTGGGCTGTGGCTGTGCCGAGAAGGAACGTCCCCACTGTGCTGTGGCTAGGAAGCAGAGCGCCAGTGCTTGTGGGGCTGTGGAAGGGCTGCCTAGGGCAGGTGATGGCCAGCAAGAGCTTTCAGTGCTAGCCCCTTTGGTGTGGGAGCAGTGGCTGGACGTTTTGAATTTCGGAGCTGGGCTGTGGCTGTGCCGAGAAGGAACGTCCCCACTGTGCTGTGGCTAGGAAGCTCAGAGCGCCAGTGCTTGTGGGGCTGTGGAAGGGCTGCCTAGGGAAGGTGATGGCCAGCAAGAGCTTTCAGTGCTAGCCCCTTTGGTGTGGGAGCAGTGGCTGGACGTTTCGAATTTCGGAGCTGGGCTGTGGCTGTGCCGAGAAGGAACATCCCCACTGTGCTGTGGCTAGGAAGCTCAGAGCGCCAGTGCTTGTGGGGCTGTGGAAGGGCTGCCTAGGGCAGGTGATGGCCAGCAAGAGCTTTCAGTGCTAGCCCCTTTGGTGTGGGAGCAGTGGCTGGACGTTTTGAATTTCGGAGCTGGGCTGTGGCTGTGCCGAGAAGGAACGTCCCGACTGTGCTGTGGCTAGGAAGCTCAGAGCGCCAGTGCTTGTGGGGCTGTGGAAGGGCTGCCTAGGGCAGGTGATGGCCAGCAAGAGCTTTCAGTGCTAGCCCCTTTGGTGTGGGAGCAGTGGCTGGACGTTTTGAATTTCGGAGCTGGGCTGTGGCTGTGCCGAGAAGGAACGTCCCCACTGTGCTGTGGCTAGGAAGCTCAGAGCGCCAGTGCTTGTGGGGCTGTGGAAGGGCTGCCTAGGGCAGGTGATGGCCAGCAAGAGCTTTCAGTGCTAGCCCCTTTGGTGTGGGAGCAGTGGCTGGACGTTTTGAATTTCGGAGCTGGGCTGTGGCTGTGCCGAGAAGGAACGTCCCCACTGTGCTGTGGCTAGGAAGCTCAGAGCGCCAGTGCTTGTGGGGCTGTGGAAGGGCTGCCTAGGGCAGGTGATGGCCAGCAAGAGCTTTCAGTGCTAGCCCCTTTGGTGTGGGAGCAGTGGCTGGACGTTTCGAATTTCGGAGCTGGGCTGTGGCTGTGCCGAGAAGGAACGTCCCCACTGTGCTGTGGCTAGGAAGCTCAGAGCGCCAGTGCTTGTGGGGCTGTGGAAGGGCTGCCTAGGGCAGGTGATGGCCAGCAAGAGCTTTCAGTGCTAGCCCCTTTGGTGTGGGAGCAGTGGCTGGACGTTTTGAATTTCGGAGCTGGGCTGTGGCTGTGCCGAGAAGGAACGTCCCCACTGTGCTGTGGCTAGGAAGCTCAGAGCGCCAGTGCTTGTGGGGCTGTGGAAGGGCTGCCTAGGGCAGGTGATGGCCAGCAAGAGCTTTCAGTGCTAGCCCCTTTGGTGTGGGAGCAGTGGCTGGACGTTTTGAATTTCGGAGCTGGGCTGTGGCTGTGCCGAGAAGGAACGTCCCCACTGTGCTGTGGCTAGGAAGCTCAGAGCGCCAGTGCTTGTGGGGCTGTGGAAGGGCTGCCTAGGGCAGGTGATGGCCAGCAAGAGCTTTCAGTGCTAGCCCCTTTGGTGTGGGAGCAGTGGCTGGAGGTTTTGAATTTCGGAGCTGGGCTGTGGCTGTGCCGAGAAGGAACGTCCCCACTGTGCTGTGGCTAGGAAGCTCAGAGCGCCAGTGCTTGTGGGGCTGTGGAAGGGCTGCCTAGGGCAGGTGATGGCCAGCAAGAGCTTTCAGTGCTAGCCCCTTTGGTGTGGGAGCAGTGGCTGGACGTTTCGAATTTGGGAGCTGGGCTGTGGCTGTGCCGAGAAGGAACGTCCCCACTGTGCTGTGGCTAGGAAGCTCAGAGCGCCAGTGCTTGTGGGGCTGTGGAAGGGCTGCCTAGGGAAGGTGATGGCCAGCAAGAGGTTTCAGTGCTAGCCCCTTTGGTGTGGGAGCAGTGGCTGGACGTTTTGAATTTCGGAGCTGGGCTGTGGCTGTGCCGAGAAGGAACGTCCCCACTGTGCTGTGGCTAGGAAGCTCAGAGCGCCAGTGCTTGTGGGGCTGTGGAAGGGCTGCCTAGGGCAGGTGATGGCCAGCAAGAGCTTTCAGTGCTAGCCCCTTTGGTGTGGGAGCAGTGGCTGGAGGATTTGAATTTCGGAGCTGGGCTGTGGCTGTGCCGAGAAGGAATGTCCCCACTGTGCTGTGGCTAGGAAGCTCAGAGCGCCAGTGCTTGTGGGGCTGTGGAAGGGCTGCCTAGGGCAGGTGATGGCCAGCAAGAGCTTCCAGTGCTAGCCCCTTTGGTGTGGGAGCAGTGGCTGGAGGTTTTGAATTTCGGAGCTGGGCTGTGGCTGTGCCGAGAAGGAACGTCCCCACTGTGCTGTGGCTAGGAAGCTCAGAGCGCCAGTGCTTGTGGGGCTGTGGAAGGGCTGCCTAGGGCAGGTGATGGCCAGCAAGAGCTTTCAGTGCTAGCCCCTTTGGTGTGGGAGCAGTGGCTGGACGTTTCGAATTTCGGAGCTGGGCTGTGGCTGTGCCGAGAAGGAACGTCCCCACTGTGCTGTGGCTAGGAAGCTCAGAGCGCCAGTGCTTGTGGGGCTGTGGAAGGGCTGCCTAGGGAAGGTGAAGGCCAGCAAGAGCTTTCAGTGCTAGCCCCTTTGGTGTGGGAGCAGTGGCTGGACGTTTCGAATTTGGGAGCTGGGCTGTGGCTGTGCCGAGAAGGAACGTCCCCACTGTGCTGTGGCTAGGAAGCTCAGAGCGCCAGTGCTTGTGGGGCTGTGGAAGGGCTGCCTAGGGCAGGTGATGGCCAGCAAGAGCTTTCAGTGCTAGCCCCTTTGGTGTGGGAGCAGTGGCTGGACGTTTTGAATTTCGGAGCTGGGCTGTGGCTGTGCCGAGAAGGAACGTCCCCACTGTGCTGTGGCTAGGAAGCTCAGAGCGCCAGTGCTTGTGGGGCTGTGGAAGGGCTGCCTAGGGCAGGTGATGGCCAGCAAGAGCTTTCAGTGCTAGCCCCTTTGGTGTGGGAGCAGTGGCTGGACGTTTTGAATTTCGGAGCTGGGCTGTGGCTGTGCCGAGAAGGAACGTCCCGACTGTGCTGTGGCTAGGAAGCTCAGAGCGCCAGTGCTTGTGGGGCTGTGGAAGGGCTGCCTAGGGCAGGTGATGGCCAGCAAGAGCTTTCAGTGCTAGCCCCTTTGGTGTGGGAGCAGTGGCTGGACGTTTTGAATTTCGGAGCTGGGCTGTGGCTGTGCCGAGAAGGAACGTCCCCACTGTGCTGTGGCTAGGAAGCTCAGAGCGCCAGTGCTTGTGGGGCTGTGGAAGGGCTGCCTAGGGCAGGTGATGGCCAGCAAGAGCTTTCATTGCTAGCCCCTTTGGTGTGAGAGCAGTGGCGGACGTTTCGAATTTCGGAGCTGGGCTGTGGCTGTGCCGAGAAGGAACGTCCCCACTGTGCTGTGGCTAGGAAGCTCAGAGCGCCAGTGCTTGTGGGGCTGTGGAAGGGCTGCCTAGGGCAGGTGATGGCCAGCAAGAGCTTTCAGTGCTAGCCCCTTTGGTGTGGGAGCAGTGGCTGGACGTTTTGAATTTCGGAGCTGGGCTGTGGCTGTGCCGAGAAGGAACGTCCCCACTGTGCTGTGGCTAGGAAGCTCAGAGCGCCAGTGCTTGTGGGGCTGTGGAAGGGCTGCCTAGGGCAGGTGATGGCCAGCAAGAGCTTTCAGTGCTAGCCCCTTTGGTGTGGGAGCAGTGGCTGGACGTTTTGAATTTCGGAGCTGGGCTGTGGCTGTGCCGAGAAGGAACGTCCCCACTGTGCTGTGGCTAGGAAGCTCAGAGCGCCAGTGCTTGTGGGGCTGTGGAAGGGCTGCCTAGGGCAGGTGATGGCCAGCAAGAGCTTTCAGTGCTAGCCCCTTTGGTGTGGGAGCAGTGGCTGGACTTTTCGAATTTCGGAGCTGGGCTGTCGCTGTGCCGAGAAGGAACGTCCCCACTGTGCTGTGGCTAGGAAGCTCAGAGCGCCAGTGCTTGTGGGGCTGTGGAAGGGCAGCCTAGGGCAGGTGATGGCCAGCAAGAGCTTTCAGTGCTAGCCCCTTTGGTGTGGGAGCAGTGGCTGGAGGTTTTGAATTTCGGAGCTGGGCTGTGGCTGTGCCGAGAAGGAACGTCCCCACTGTGCTGTGGCTAGGAAGCTCAGAGCGCCAGTGCTTGTGGGGCTGTGGAAGGGCTGCCTAGGGAAGGTGATGGCCAGCAAGAGCTTTCAGTGCTAGCCCCTTTGGTGTGGGAGCAGTGGCTGGACGTTTTGAATTTGGGAGCTGGGCTGTGGCTGTGCCGAGAAGGAACGTCCCCACTGTGCTGTGGCTAGGAAGCTCAGAGCGCCAGTGCTTGTGGGGCTGTGGAAGGGCTGCCTAGGGCAGGTGATGGCCAGCAAGAGCTTTCAGTGCTAGCCCCTTTGGTGTGGGAGCAGTGGCTGGACGTTTTGAATTTCGGAGCTGGGCTGTCGCTGTGCCGAGAAGGAACGTCCCCACTGTGCTGAGGCTAGGAAGCTCAGAGCGCCAGTGCTTGTGGGGCTGTGGAAGGGCTGCCTAGGGCAGGTGATGGCCAGCAAGAGCTTTCAGTGCTAGCCCCTTTGGTGTGGGAGCAGTGGCTGGACGTTTTGAATTTCGGAGCTGGGCTGTGGCTGTGCCGAGAAGGAACGTCCCCACTGTGCTGTGGCTAGGAAGCTCAGAGCGCCAGTGCTTGTGGGGCTGTGGAAGGGCTGCCTAGGGCAGGTGATGGCCAGCAAGAGCTTTCAGTGCTAGCCCCTTTGGTGTGGGAGCAGTGGCTGGACGTTTCGAATTTCGGAGCTGGGCTGTGGCTGTGCCGAGAAGGAACGTCCCCACTGTGCTGTGGCTAGGAAGCTCAGAGCGCCAGTGCTTGTGGGGCTGGGGCTGCCTAGGGCAGGTGATGGCCAGCAAGAGCTTTCAGTGCTAGCCCCTTTGGTGTGGGAGCAGTGGCTGGACGTTTTGAATTTCGGAGCTGGGCTGTGGCTGTGCCGAGAAGGAACGTCCCCACTGTGCTGTGGCTAGGAAGCTCAGAGCGCCAGTGCTTGTGGGGCTGTGGAAGGGCTGCCTAGGGAACGTGAGGGCCAGCAAGAGCTTTCAGTGCTAGCCCCTTTGGTGTGGGAGCAGTGGCTGGACTTTTCGAATTTCGGAGCTGGGCTGTCGCTGTGCCGAGAAGGAACGTCCCCACTGTGCTGTGGCTAGGAAGCTCAGAGCGCCAGTGCTTGTGGGGCTGTGGAAGGGCAGCCTAGGGCAGGTGATGGCCAGCAAGAGCTTTCAGTGCTAGCCCCTTTGGTGTGGGAGCAGTGGCTGGAGGTTTTGAATTTCGGAGCTGGGCTGTGGCTGTGCCGAGAAGGAACGTCCCCACTGTGCTGTGGCTAGGAAGCTCAGAGCGCCAGTGCTTGTGGGGCTGTGGAAGGGCTGCCTAGGGAAGGTGATGGCCAGCAAGAGCTTTCAGTGCTAGCCCCTTTGGTGTGGGAGCAGTGGCTGGACGTTTTGAATTTGGGAGCTGGGCTGTGGCTGTGCCGAGAAGGAACGTCCCCACTGTGCTGTGGCTAGGAAGCTCAGAGCGCCAGTGCTTGTGGGGCTGTGGAAGGGCTGCCTAGGGCAGGTGATGGCCAGCAAGAGCTTTCAGTGCTAGCCCCTTTGGTGTGGGAGCAGTGGCTGGACGTTTTGAATTTTCAGAGCTGGGCTGTCGCTGTGCCGAGAAGGAACGTCCCCACTGTGCTGAGGCTAGGAAGCTCAGAGCGCCAGTGCTTGTGGGGCTGTGGAAGGGCTGCCTAGGGCAGGTGATGGCCAGCAAGAGCTTTCAGTGCTAGCCCCTTTGGTGTGGGAGCAGTGGCTGGAGGTTTTGAATTCGGAGCTGGGCTGTGGCTGTGCCGAGAAGGAACGTCCCCACTGTGCTGTGGCTAGGAAGCTCAGAGCGCCAGTGCTTGTGGGGCTGTGGAAGGGCTGCCTAGGGCAGGTGATGGCCAGCAAGAGCTTTCAGTGCTAGCCCTTTGGTGTGGGAGCAGTGGCTGGACGTTTCGAATGGCTGTCGGCTGTGCCGAGAAGGAACGTCCCCACTGTGCTGTGGCTAGGAAGCTCAGAGCGCCAGTGCTTGTGGGGCTGTGGAGAAGGGCTGCCTAGGGCAGGTGATGGCCAGCAAGAGCTTTCAGTGCTAGCCCCTTTGGTGTGGGAGCAGTGGCTGGAGGTTTTGAATTTCGGAGCTGGGCTGTGGCTGTGCCGAGAAGGAACGTCCCCCACTGTGCTGTGGCTAGGAAGCTCAGAGCGCCAGTGCTTGTGGGGCTGTGGAAGGGCTGCCTAGGGCAGGTGATGGCCAGCAGAGAGCTTTCAGTGCTAGCCCCTTTGGTGTGGGAGCAGTGCTGGACGTTTCGAATTTCGGAGCTGGGCTGTGGCTGTGCCGAGAAGGAACGTCCCCACTGTGACTGTGGCTAGGAAGCTCAGAGCGCCAGTGCTTGTGGGGCTGTGGAAGGGCTGCCTAGGGCAGGTGATGGCCAGCAAGAGCTTTCAGTGCTAGCCCCTTTGGTGTGGGAGCAGTGGCTGGACGTTTTGAATTTCGGAGCTGGGCTGTGGCTGTGCCGAGAAGGAACGTCCCCACTGTGCTGTGGCTAGGAAGCTCAGAGCGCCAGTGCTTGTGGGGCTGGGGCTGCTAGGGCAGGTGATGGCCAGCAAGAGCTTTCAGTGCTAGCCCCTTTGGTGTGGGAGCAGTGGCTGGACGTTTGCGAATTTCGGAGCTGGGCTGTGGCTGTGCCGAGAAGGAACGTCCCCACTGTGCTGTGGCTAGGAAGCTCAGAGCGCCAGTGCTTGTGGGGCTGTGGAAGGGCTGCCTAGGGCAGGTGATGGCCAGCAAGAGCTTTCAGTGCTAGCCCCTTTGGTGTGGGAGCAGTGGCTGGACGTTTTGAATTTCGGAGCTGGGCTGTGGCTGTGCCGAGAAGGAACGTCCCCACTGTGCTGTGGCTAAGGAAGCTCAGAGCGCCAGTGCTTGTGGGGCTGTGGAAGGGCTGCCTAGGGCAGGTGATGGCCAGCAAGAGCTTTCAGTGCTAGCCCCTTTGGTGTGGGAGCAGTGGCTGGACGTTTGAATTTCGGAGCTGGGCTGTGGCTGTGCCGAGAAGGAACGTCCCCACTGTGCTGTGGCTAGGAAGCTCAGAGCGCCAGTGCTTGTGGGGCTGTGGAAGGGCTGCCTAGGGCAGGTGATGGCCAGCAAGAGCTTTCAGTGCTAGCCCCTTTGGTGTGGGAGCAGTGGCTGGAGGTTTTGAATTTCGGAGCTGGGCTGTGGCTGTGCCGAGAAGGAACGTCCCCACTGTGCTGTGGCTAGGAAGCTCAGAGCGCCAGTGCTTGTGGGGCTGTGGAAGGGCTGCCTAGGGCAGGTGATGGCCAGCAAGAGCTTTCAGTGCTAGCCCCTTTGGTGTGGGAGCAGTGGCTGGACGTTTTGAATTTCGGAGGCTGGGCTGTGGCTGTGCCGAGAAGGAACGTCCCCACTGTGCTGTGGCTAGGAAGCTCAGAGCGCCAGTGCTTGTGGGGCCTGTGGAAGGGCTGCCTAGGGCAGGTGATGGCCAGCAAGAGCTTTCAGTGCTAGCCCCTTTGGTGTGGAGGAGCAGTGGCTGGACGTTTTGAATTTCGGAGCTGGGCTGTGGCTGTGCCGAGAAGGAACGTCCCCCACTGTGCTGTGGCTAGGAAGCTCAGAGCGCCAGTGCTTGTGGGGGCTGTGGAAGGGCTGCCTAGGGCAGGTGATGGCCAGCAAGAGCTTTCAGTGCTAGCCCCTTTGGTGTGGGAGCAGTGGCTGGACGTTTTGAATTTCGGAGCTGGGCTGTGGCTGTGCCGAGAAGGAACGTCCCCACTGTGCTGTGGCTAGGAAGCTCAGAGCGCCAGTGCTTGTGGGGCTGTGGAAGGGCTGCCTAGGGCAGGTGATGGCCAGCAAGAGCTTTCAGTGCTAGCCCCTTGGTGTGGGAGCAGTGGCTGGAGTTTTGAATTTCGGAGCTGGGCTGTGGCTGTGCCGAGAAGGAACGTCCCCACTGTGCTGTGGCTAGGAAGCTCAGAGCGCCAGTGCTTGTGGGGCTGTGGAAGGGCTGCCTAGGGCAGGTGATGGCCAGCAAGAGCTTTCAGTGCTAGCCCCTTTGGTGTGGGAGCAGTGGCTGGACGTTTTGAATTTCGGAGCTGGGCTGTGCTGTGCCGAGAAGGAACGTCCCCACTGTGCTGTGGCTAGGAAGCTCAGAGCGCCAGTGCTTGTGGGGCTGTGGAAGGGCTGCCTAGGGAAGGTGATGGCCAGCAAGAGCTTTCAGTGCTAGCCCCTTTGGTGTGGGAGCAGTGGCTGGACGTTTCGAATTTCGGAGCTGGGCTGTGGCTGTGCCGAGAAGGAACGTCCCCACTGTGCTGTGGCTAGGAAGCTCAGAGCGCCAGTGCTTGTGGGGCTGTGGAAGGGCTGCCTAGGGCAGGTGATGGCCAGCAAGAGCTTTCAGTGCTAGCCCCTTTGGTGTGGGAGCAGTGGCTGGACGTTTCGAATTTCGGAGCTGGGCTGTGGCTGTGCCGAGAAGGAACGTCCCCACTGTGCTGTGGCTAGGAAGCTCAGAGCGCCAGTGCTTGTGGGGCTGGTGGAAGGGCTGCCTAGGGCAGGTGATGGCCAGCAAGAGCTTTCAGTGCTAGCCCCTTTGGTGTGGGAGCAGTGGCTGGACGTTTGAATTTCGGAGCTGGGCTGTGGCTGTGCCGAGAAGGAACGTCCCCACTGTGTCTGTGGCTAGGAAGCTCAGAGCGCCAGTGCTTGTGGGGCTGTGGAAGGGCTGCCTAGGGCAGGTGATGGCCAGCAAGAGCTTTCAGTGCTAGCCCCTTTGGTGTGGGAGCAGTGGCTGGACGTTTTGAATTTCGGAGCTGGGCTGTGGCTGTGCCGAGAAGGAACGTCCCCACTGTGCTGTGGCTAGGAAGCTCAGAGCGCCAGTGCTTGTGGGGCTGTGGAAGGGCTGCCTAGGGCAGGTGATGGCCAGCAAGAGCTTTCAGTGCTAGCCCCTTTGGTGTGGGAGCAGTGGCTGGACGTTTTGAATTTCGGAGCTGGCTGTGGCTGTGCCGAGAAGGAACGTCCCCACTGTGCTGTGGCTAGGGAAGCTCAGAGCGCCAGTGCTGTGGGGCTGTGGAAGGGCTGCCTAGGGCAGGTGATGGCCAGCAAGAGCCTTTCAGTGCTAGCCCCTTTGGTGTGAGAGCAGTGGCTGGACGTTTGAATTTCGGGAGCTGGGCTGTGGCTGTGCCGAGAAGGAACGTCCCCACTGTGCTGTGGCTAGGAAGCTCAGAGCGCCAGTGCTTGTGGGGCTGTGGAAGGGCTGCCTAGGGCAGGTGATGGCCAGCAAGAGCTTTCAGTGCTAGCCCTTTGGTGTGGGAGCAGTGGCTGGACGTTTTGAATTTCGGAGCTGGGCTGTGGCTGTGCCGAGAAGGAACGTCCCCACTGTGCTGTGGCTAGGAAGCTCAGAGCGCCAGTGCTTGTGGGGCTGTGGAAGGGCTGCCTAGGGCAGGTGATGGCCAGCAAGAGCTTTCAGTGCTAGCCCCTTTGGTGTGGGAGCAGTGGCTGGACGTTTTGAATTTCGGAGCTGGGCTGTCGCTGTGCCGAGAAGGAACGTCCCCACTGTGCTGTGGCTAGGAAGCTCAGAGCGCAGTGCTTGTGGGCTGTGGAAGGGCTGCCTAGGGAAGGTGATGGCCAGCAAGAGCTTTCAGTGCTAGCCCCTTTGGTGTGGGAGCAGTGGCTGGACTTTTTGAATTTCGGAGCTGGGCTGTCGCTGTGCGAGAAGGAACGTCCCCACTGTGCTGTGGCTAGGAAGCTCAGAGCGCCAGTGCTTGTGGGGCTGTGGAAGGGCTGCCTAGGGCAGGTGATGGCCAGCAAGAGCTTTCAGTGCTAGCCCCTTTGGTGTGGGAGCAGTGGCTGGAGGTTTTGAATTTCGGAGCTGGGCTGTGGCTGTGCCGAGAAGGAACGTCCCCACTGTGCTGTGGCTAGGAAGCTCAGAGCGCCAGTGCTTGTGGGGCTGTGGAAGGGCTGCCTAGGGAAGGTGATGGCCAGCAAGAGCTTTCAGTGCTAGCCCCTTTGGTGTGGGAGCAGTGGCTGGACGTTTTGAATTTGGGAGCTGGGCTGTGGCTGTGCCGAGAAGGAACGTCCCCACTGTGCTGTGGCTAGGAAGCTCAGAGCGCCAGTGCTTGTGGGGCTGTGGAAGGGCTGCCTAGGCAGGTGATGGCCAGCAAGAGCTTTCAGTGCTAGCCCCTTTGGTGTGGGAGCAGTGGCTGGACGTTTTGAATTTCGGAGCTGGGCTGTCGCTGTGCCGAGAAGGAACGTCCCCACTGTGCTGTGGCTAGGAAGCTCAGAGCGCCAGTGCTTGTGGGGCTGTGGAAGGGCTGCCTAGGGCAGGTGATGGCCAGCAAGAGCTTTCAGTGCTAGCCCCTTTGGTGTGGGAGCAGTGGCTGGACGTTTCGAATTTCGGAGCTGGGCTGTGGCTGTGCGAGAAGGAACGTCCCCACTGTGCTGAGGCTAGGAAGCTCAGAGCGCCAGTGCTTGTGGGGCTGTGGAAGGGCTGCCTAGGGCAGGTGATGGCCAGCAAGAGCTTTCAGTGCTAGCCCCTTTGGTGTGGGAGCAGTGGCTGGACGTTTTGAATTTCGGAGCTGGGCTGTGGCTGTGCCGAGAAGGAACGTCCCCACTGTGCTGTGGCTAGGAAGCTCAGAGCGCCAGTGCTTGTGGGGCTGTGGAGGCTGCCTAGGGCAGGTGATGGCCAGCAAGAGCTTTCAGTGCTAGCCCCTTTGGTGTGGGGAGCAGTGGCTGGACGTTTTGAATTTCGGAGCTGGGCTGTGGCTGTGCCGAGAAGGAACGTCCCCACTGTGCTGTGGCTAGGAAGCTCAGAGCGCCAGTGCTTGTGGGGCTGTGGAAGGGCTGCCTAGGGCAGGTGATGGCCAGCAAGAGCTTTCAGTGCTAGCCCCTTTGGTGTGGGAGCAGTGGCTGGACGTTTTGAATTTCGGAGCTGGGCTGTGGCTGTGCCCGAGAAGGAACGTCCCCACTGTGCTGTGGCTAGGAAGCTCAGAGCGCCAGTGCTTGTGGGGCTGTGGGAAGGGCTGCCTAGGGCAGGTGATGGCCAGCAAGAGCTTTCAGTGCTAGCCCCTTTGGTGTGGGAGCAGTGGCTGGACGTTTTGAATTTCGGGAGCTGGGCTGTGGCTGTGCCGAGAAGGAACGTCCCCACTGTGCTGTGGCTAGGAAGCTCAGAGCGCCAGTGCTTGTGGGGCTGTGGAAGGGCTGCCTAGGGCAGGTGATGGCCAGCAAGAGCTTTCAGTGCTAGCCCCTTTGGTGTGGGAGCAGTGGCTGGACGTTTTGAATTTCGGGAGCTGGGCTGTGGCTGTGCCGAGAAGGAACGTCCCCACTGTGCTGGTGGCTAGGAAGCTCAGAGCGCCAGTGCTTGTGGGGCTGTGGAAGGGCTGCCTAGGGCAGGTGATGGCCAGCAAGAGCTTTCAGTGCTAGCCCCTTTGGTGTGGGAGCAGTGGCTGGACGTTTTGAATTTCGGAGCTGGGCTGTGCTGTGCCGAGAAGGAACGTCCCCACTGTGCTGTGGCTAGGAAGCTCAGAGCGCCAGTGCTTGTGGGGCTGTGGAAGGGCTGCCTAGGGCAGGTGATGGCCAGCAAGAGCTTTCAGTGCTAGCCCCTTTGGTGTGGGAGCAGTGGCTGGACGTTTTGAATTTCGGAGCTGGGCTGTGGCTGTGCCGAGAAGGAACCGTCCCCACTGTGCTGTGGCTAGGAAGCTCAGAGCGCCAGTGCTTGTGGGGCTGTGGAAGGGCTGCCTAGGGCAGGTGATGGCCAGCAAGAGCTTTCAGTGCTAGCCCCTTTGGTGTGGGAGCAGTGGCTGGACGTTTTGAATTTCGGAGCTGGGCTGTGCTGTGCCGAGAAGGAACGTCCCCACTGTGCTGTGGCTAGGAAGCTCAGAGCGCCAGTGCTTGTGGGGCTGGTGGAAGGGCTGCCTAGGGCAGGTGATGGGCCAGCAAGAGCTTTCAGTGCTAGCCCCTTTGGTGTGGGAGCAGTGGCTGGACGTTTGAATTTCGGAGCTGGGCTGTGGCCTGTGCCGAGAAGGAACGTCCCCACTGTGCTGTGGCTAGGAAGCTCAGAGGCCAGTGCTTGTGGGGCTGTGGAAGGGCTGCCTAGGGAAGGTGATGGCCAGCAAGAGCTTTCAGTGCTAGCCCCTTTGGTGTGGGAGCAGTGGCTGGACGTTCGAATTTCGGAGCTGGGCTGTGGCTGTGCCGAGAAGGAACGTCCCCACTGTGCTGTGGCTAGGAAGCTCAGAGCGCCAGTGCTTGTGGGGCTGTGGAAGGGCTGCTAGGGCAGGTGATGGCCAGCAAGAGCTTTCAGTGCTAGCCCCTTTGGTGTGGGAGCAGTGGCTGGACGTTTCGAATTTCGGAGCTGGGCTGTGGCTGTGCCGAGAAGGAACGTCCCCACTGTGCTGTGGCTAGGAAGCTCAGAGCGCCAGTGCTTGTGGGGCTGTTGGAAGGGCTGCCTAGGGCAGGTGATGGCCAGCAAGAGCTTTCAGTGCTAGCCCCTTTGGTGTGGGAGCAGTGGCTGGACGTTTCGAATTTCGGAGCTGGGCTGTGGCTGTGCCGAGAAGGAACGTCCCACTGTGCTGTGGCTAGGAAGCTCAGAGCGCCAGTGCTTGTGGGGCTGTGGAAGGGCTGCCTAGGGCAGGTGATGGCCAGCAAGAGCTTTCAGTGCTAGCCCCTTTGGTGTGGGAGCAGTGGCTGGACGTTTTGAATTTCGGAGCTGGGCTGTGGCTGTGCCGAGAAGGAACGTCCCCACTGTGCTGTGGCTAGGAAGCTCAGAGCGCCAGTGCTTGTGGGGCTGTGGAAGGGCTGCCTAGGGCAGGTGAGGGCCAAGCAAGAGCTTTCAGTGCTAGCCCCTTTGGTGTGGAGCAGTGGCTGGACGTTTTGAATTTCGGAGCTGGGCTGTGGCTGTGCCGAGAAACTGTGCTGTGGCTAGGAAGCTCAGAGCGCCAGTGCTTGTGGGGCTGTGGAAGGGCTGCCTAGGGCAGGTGATGGCCAGCAAGAGCTTTCAGTGCTAGCCCCTTTGGTGTGGGAGCAGTGGCTGGACGTTTGAATTTCGGAGCTGGGCTGTGGCTGTGCCGAGAAGGAACGTCCCCACTGTGCTGTGGCTAGGAAGCTCAGAGCGCCAGTGCTTGTGGGGCTGTGGAAGGGCTGCCTAGGGCAGGTGATGGCCAGCAAGAGCTTTCAGTGCTAGCCCCTTTGGTGTGGGAGCAGTGGCTGGAGGTTTTGAATTTCGGAGCTGGGCTGTGGCTGTGCCGAGAAGGAACGTCCCGCACTGTGCTGTGGCTAGGAAGCTCAGAGCGCCAGTGCTTGTGGGGCTGTGGAAGGGCTGCCTAGGGCAGGTGATGGCCAGCAAGAGCTTCCAGTGCTAGCCCCTTTGGTGTGGGAGCAGTGGCTGGACGTTTTGAATTTCGGAGCTGGGCTGTGGCTGTGCCGAGAAGGAACGTCCCCACTGTGCTGTGGCTAGGAAGCTCAGAGCGCCAGTGCTTGTGGGGCTGTGGAAGGGCTGCCTAGGGCAGGTGATGGCCAGCAAGAGCTTTCAGTGCTAGCCCCTTTGGTGTGGGAGCAGTGGCTGGACGTTTTGAATTTCCGGAGCTGGGCTGTGGCTGTGCCGAGAAGGAACGTCCCCCACTGTGCTGTGGCTAGGAAGCTCAGAGCGCCAGTGCTTGTGGGGCTGTGGAAGGGCTGCCTAGGGCAGGTGATGGCCAGCAAGAGCTTTCAGTGCTAGCCCCTTTGGTGTGGGAGCAGTGGCTGGACGTTTCGAATTTCGGAGCTGGGCTGTGGCTGTGCCGAGAAGGAACGTCCCCACTGTGCTGTGGCTAGGAAGCTCAGAGCGCCAGTGCTTGTGGGGCTGTGGAAGGGCTGCCTAGGGCAGGTGATGGCCAGCAAGAGCTTTCAGTGCTAGCCCCTTTGGTGTGGGAGCAGTGGCTGGACGTTTTGAATTTCGGAGCTGGGCTGTGGCTGTGCCGAGAAGGAACGTCCCCACTGTGCTGTGGCTAGGAAGCTCAGAGCGCCAGTGCTTGTGGGGCTGTGGAAGGGCTGCCTAGGGCAGGTGATGGCCAGCAAGAGCTTTCAGTGCTAGCCCCTTTGGTGTGGGAGCAGTGGCTGGACGTTTTGAATTTCGGAGCTGGGCTGTGGCTGTGCCGAGAAGGAACGTCCCCACTGTGCTGTGGCTAGGAAGCTCAGAGCGCCAGTGCTTGTGGGGCTGTGGAAGGGCTGCCTAGGGCAGGTGATGGCCAGCAAGAGCTTTCAGTGCTAGCCCCTTTGGTGTGGGAGCAGTGGCTGGACGTTTTGAATTTCGGAGCTGGGCTGTGGCTGTGCCGAGAAGGAACGTCCCCACTGTGCTGTGGCTAGGAAGCTCAGAGCGCCAGTGCTTGTGGGGCTGTGGAAGGGCTGCCTAGGGCAGGTGATGGCCAGCAAGAGCTTCCAGTGCTAGCCCCTTTGGTGTGGGAGCAGTGGCTGGACGTTTTGAATTTCGGAGCTGGGCTGTGGCTGTGCCGAGAAGGAACGTCCCCACTGTGCTGTGGCTAGGAAGCTCAGAGCGCCAGTGCTTGTGGGGCTGTGGAAGGGCTGCCTAGGGCAGGTGATGGCCAGCAAGAGCTTTCAGTGCTAGCCCCTTTGGTGTGGGAGCAGTGGCTGGACGTTTCGAATTTCGGAGCTGGGCTGTGGCTGTGCCGAGAAGGAACGTCCCCACTGTGCTGTGGCTAGGAAGCTCAGAGCGCCAGTGCTTGTGGGGCTGTGGAAGGGCTGCCTAGGGAAGGTGAAGGCCAGCAAGAGCTTTCAGTGCTAGCCCCTTTGGTGTGGGAGCAGTGGCTGGACGTTTTGAATTTCGGAGCTGGGCTGTGGCTGTGCTGAGAAGGAACGTCCCCACTGTGCTGTGGCTAGGAAGCTCAGAGCGCCAGTGCTTGTGGGGCTGTGGAAGGGCTGCCTAGGGCAGGTGATGGCCAGCAAGAGCTTTCAGTGCTAGCCCCTTTGGTGTGGGAGCAGTGGCTGGACGTTTCGAATTTCGGAGCTGGGCTGTGGCTGTGCCGAGAAGGAACGTCCCCACTGTGCTGTGGCTAGGAAGCTCAGAGCGCCAGTGCTTGTGGGGCTGTGGAAGGGCTGCCTAGGGCAGGTGATGGCCAGCAAGAGCTTTCCAGTGCTAGCCCCTTTGGTGTGGGAGCAGTGGCTGGACGTTTTGAATTTCGGAGCTGGGCTGTGGCTGTGCCGAGAAGGAACGTCCCCACTGTGCTGTGGCTAGGAAGCTCAGAGCGCCAGTGCTTGTGGGGCTGTGGAAGGGCTGCCTAGGGAAGGTGAAGGCCAGCAAGAGCTTTCAGTGCTAGCCCCTTTGGTGTGGGAGCAGTGGCTGGACGTTTTGAATTTCGGAGCTGGGCTGTGGCTGTGCTGAGAAGGAACGTCCCCACTGTGCTGTGGCTAGGAAGCTCAGAGCGCCAGTGCTTGTGGGGCTGTGGAAGGGCTGCCTAGGGCAGGTGATGGCCAGCAAGAGCTTTCAGTGCTAGCCCCTTTGGTGTGGGAGCAGTGGCTGGACGTTTCGAATTTCGGAGCTGGGCTGTGGCTGTGCCGAGAAGGAACGTCCCCACTGTGCTGTGGCTAGGAAGCTCAGAGCGCCAGTGCTTGTGGGGCTGTGGAAGGGCTGCCTAGGGCAGGTGATGGCCAGCAAGAGCTTTCAGTGCTAGCCCCTTTGGTGTGGGAGCAGTGGCTGGAGGTTTTGAATTTCGGAGCTGGGCTGTGGCTGTGCCGAGAAGGAACGTCCCCACTGTGCTGTGGCTAGGAAGCTCAGAGCGCCAGTGCTTGTGGGGCTGTGGAAGGGCTGCCTAGGGCAGGTGATGGCCAGCAAGAGCTTTCAGTGCTAGCCCCTTTGGTGTGGGAGCAGTGGCTGGACGTTTTGAATTTCGGAGCTGGGCTGTGGCTGTGCCGAGAAGGAACGTCCCCACTGTGCTGTGGCTAGGAAGCTCAGAGCGCCAGTGCTTGTGGGGCTGTGGAAGGGCTGCCTAGGGCAGGTGATGGCCAGCAAGAGCTTTCAGTGCTAGCCCCTTTGGTGTGGGAGCAGTGGCTGGACGTTTCGAATTTCGGAGCTGGGCTGTGGCTGTGCCGAGAAGGAACGTCCCCACTGTGCTGTGGCTAGGAAGCTCAGAGCGCCAGTGCTTGTGGGGCTGTGGAAGGGCTGCCTAGGGCAGGTGATGGCCAGCAAGAGCTTTCAGTGCTAGCCCCTTTGGTGTGGGAGCAGTGGCTGGACGTTTTGAATTTCGGAGCTGGGCTGTGGCTGTGCCGAGAAGGAACGTCCCCACTGTGCTGTGGCTAGGAAGCTCAGAGCGCCAGTGCTTGTGGGGCTGTGGAAGGGCTGCCTAGGGCAGGTGATGGCCAGCAAGAGCTTTCAGGGCTAGCCCCTTTCGTGTGGGAGCAGTGGCTGGACGTTTCGAATTTCGGAGCTGGGCTGTGGCTGTGCCGAGAAGGAACGTCCCCACTGTGCTGTGGCTAGGAAGCTCAGAGCGCCAGTGCTTGTGGGGCTGTGGAAGGGCTGCCTAGGGAAGGTGAAGGCCAGCAAGAGCTTTCAGTGCTAGCCCCTTTGGTGTGGGAGCAGTGGCTGGACGTTTTGAATTTCGGAGCTGGGCTGTGGCTGTGCTGAGAAGGAACGTCCCCACTGTGCTGTGGCTAGGAAGCTCAGAGCGCCAGTGCTTGTGGGGCTGTGGAAGGGCTGCCTAGGGCAGGTGATGGCCAGCAAGAGCTTTCAGTGCTAGCCCCTTTGGTGTGGGAGCAGTGGCTGGACGTTTCGAATTTCGGAGCTGGGCTGTGGCTGTGCCGAGAAGGAACGTCCCCACTGTGCTGTGGCTAGGAAGCTCAGAGCGCCAGTGCTTGTGGGGCTGTGGAAGGGCTGCCTAGGGCAGGTGATGGCCAGCAAGAGCTTTCAGTGCTCGCCCCTTTGGTGTGGGAGCAGTGGCTGGACGTTTTGAATTTCGGAGCTGGGCTGTGGCTGTGCCGAGAAGGAACGTCCCCACTGTGCTGTGGCTAGGAAGCTCAGAGCGCCAGTGCTTGTGGGGCTGTGGAAGGGCTGCCTAGGGCAGGTGATGGCCAGCAAGAGCTTTCAGTGCTAGCCCCTTTGGTGTGGGAGCAGTGGCTGGACGTTTTGAATTTCGGAGCTGGGCTGTGGCTGTGCCGAGAAGGAACGTCCCCACTGTGCTGTGGCTAGGAAGCTCAGAGCGCCAGTGCTTGTGGGGCTGTGGAAGGGCTGCCTAGGGCAGGTGATGGCCAGCAAGAGCTTTCAGTGCTAGCCCCTTTGGTGTGGGAGCAGTGGCTGGACGTTTTGAATTTCGGAGCTGGGCTGTGGCTGTGCCGAGAAGGAACGTCCCCACTGTGCTGTGGCTAGGAAGCTCAGAGCGCCAGTGCTTGTGGGGCTGTGGAAGGGCTGCCTAGGGCAGGTGATGGCCAGCAAGAGCTTTCAGTGCTAGCCCCTTTGGTGTGGGAGCAGTGGCTGGACGTTTTGAATTTCGGAGCTGGGCTGTGCCTGTGCCGAGAAGGAACGTCCCCACTGTGCTGTGGCTAGGAAGCTCAGAGCGCCAGTGCTTGTGGGGCTGTGGAAGGGCTGCCTAGGGCAGGTGATGGCCAGCAAGAGCTTTCAGTGCTAGCCCCTTTGGTGTGGGAGCAGTGGCTGGACGTTTCGAATTTGGGAGCTGGGCTGTGGCTGTGCCGAGAAGGAACGTCCCCACTGTGCTGTGGCTAGGAAGCTCAGAGCGCCAGTGCTTGTGGGGCTGTGGAAGGGCTGCCTAGGGCAGGTGATGGCCAGCAAGAGCTTTCAGTGCTAGCCCCTTTGGTGTGGGAGCAGTGGCTGGACGTTTTGAATTTCGGAGCTGGGCTGTGGCTGTGCCGAGAAGGAACGTCCCCACTGTGCTGTGGCTAGGAAGCTCAGAGCGCCAGTGCTTGTGGGGCTGTGGAAGGGCTGCCTAGGGCAGGTGATGGCCAGCAAGAGCTTTCAGTGCTAGCCCCTTTGGTGTGGGAGCAGTGGCTGGACGTTTTGAATTTCGGAGCTGGGCTGTGGCTGTGCCGAGAAGGAACGTCCCCACTGTGCTGTGGCTAGGAAGCTCAGAGCGCCAGTGCTTGTGGGGCTGTGGAAGGGCTGCCTAGGGCAGGTGATGGCCAGCAAGAGCTTTCAGTGCTAGCCCCTTTGGTGTGGGAGCAGTGGCTGGACGTTTCGAATTTCGGAGCTGGGCTGTGGCTGTGCCGAGAAGGAACGTCCCCACTGTGCTGTGGCTAGGAAGCTCAGAGCGCCAGTGCTTGTGGGGCTGTGGAAGGGCTGCCTAGGGCAGGTGATGGCCAGCAAGAGCTTTCAGTGCTAGCCCCTTTGGTGTGGGAGCAGTGGCTGGACGTTTTGAATTTCGGAGCTGGGCTGTGGCTGTGCCGAGAAGGAACGTCCCCACTGTGCTGTGGCTAGGAAGCTCAGAGCGCCAGTGCTTGTGGGGCTGTGGAAGGGCTGCCTAGGGAAGGTGATGGCCAGCAAGAGCTTTCAGTGCTAGCCCCTTTGGTGTGGGAGCAGTGGCTGGACGTTTCGAATTTCGGAGCTGGGCTGTGGCTGTGCCGAGAAGGAACGTCCCCACTGTGCTGTGGCTAGGAAGCTCAGAGCGCCAGTGCTTGTGAGGCTGTGGAAGGGCAGCCTAGGGCAGGTGATGGCCAGCAAGAGCTTTCAGTGCTAGCCCCTTTGGTGTGGGAGCAGTGGCTGGAGGTTTTGAATTTCGGAGCTGGGCTGTGGCTGTGCCGAGAAGGAACGTCCCCACTGTGCTGTGGCTAGGAAGCTCAGAGCGCCAGTGCTTGTGGGGCTGTGGAAGGGCTGCCTAGGGAAGGTGATGGCCAGCAAGAGCTTTCAGTGCTAGCCCCTTTGGTGTGGGAGCAGTGGCTGGACGTTTTGAATTTCGGAGCTGGGCTGTGGCTGTGCCGAGAAGGAACGTCCCCACTGTGCTGTGGCTAGGAAGCTCAGAGCGCCAGTGCTTGTGGGGCTGTGGAAGGGCTGCCTAGGGCAGGTGATGGCCAGCAAGAGCTTTCAGTGCTAGCCCCTTTGGTGTGGGAGCAGTGGCTGGACGTTTTGAATTTCGGAGCTGGGCTGTGGCTGTGCCGAGAAGGAACGTCCCCACTGTGCTGTGGCTAGGAAGCTCAGAGCGCCAGTGCTTGTGGGGCTGTGGAAGGGCTGCCTAGGGAAGGTGATGGCCAGCAAGAGCTTTCAGTGCTAGCCCCTTTGGTGTGGGAGCAGTGGCTGGAGGTTTTGAATTTCGGAGCTGGGCTGTGGCTGTGCCGAGAAGGAACGTCCCCACTGTGCTGTGGCTAGGAAGCTCAGAGCGCCAGTGCTTGTGGGGCTGTGGAAGGGCTGCCTAGGGCAGGTGATGGCCAGCAAGAGCTTTCAGTGCTAGCCCCTTTGGTGTGGGAGCAGTGGCTGGACGTTTTGAATTTCGGAGCTGGGCTCTGGCTGTGCCGAGAAGGAACGTCCCCACTGTGCTGTGGCTAGGAAGCTCAGAGCGCCAGTGCTTGTGGGGCTGTGGAAGGGCTGCCTAGGGAAGGTGATGGCCAGCAAGAGCTTTCAGTGGTAGCCCCTTTGGTGTGGGAGCAGTGGCTGGACGTTTCGAATTTCGGAGCTGGGCTGTGGCTGTGCCGAGAAGGAACGTCCCCACTGTGCTGTGGCTAGGAAGCTCAGAGCGCCAGTGCTTGTGGGGCTGTGGAAGGGCAGCCTAGGGCAGGTGATGGCCAGCAAGAGCTTTCAGTGCTAGCCCCTTTGGTGTGGGAGCAGTGGCTGGAGGTTTTGAATTTCGGAGCTGGGCTGTGGCTGTGCCGAGAAGGAACGTCCCCACTGTGCTGTGGCTAGGAAGCTCAGAGCGCCAGTGCTTGTGGGGCTGTGGAAGGGCTGCCTAGGGAAGGTGATGGCCAGCAAGAGCTTTCAGTGCTAGCCCCTTTGGTGTGGGAGCAGTGGCTGGACGTTTTGAATTTCGGAGCTGGGCTCTGGCTGTGCCGAGAAGGAACGTCCCCACTGTGCTGTGGCTAGGAAGCTCAGAGCGCCAGTGCTTGTGGGGCTGTGGAAGGGCTGCCTAGGGCAGGTGATGGCCAGCAAGAGCTTTCAGTGCTAGCCCCTTTGGTGTGGGAGCAGTGGCTGGACGTTTCAAATTTCGGAGCTGGGCTGTCGCTGTGCCGAGAAGGAACGTCCCCACTGTGCTGTGGCTAGGAAGCTCAGAGCGCCAGTGCTTGTGGGGCTGTGGAAGGGCTGCCTAGGGCAGGTGATGGCCAGCAAGAGCTTTCAGTGCTAGCCCCTTTGGTGTGGGAGCAGTGGCTGGACGTTTTGAATTTCGGAGCTGGGCTGTGCCTGTGCCGAGAAGGAACGTCCCCACTGTGCTGTGGCTAGGAAGGTGGGAGCAGTGGCTGGACGTTTTGAATTTCGGAGCTGGGCTGTGCCTGTGCCGAGAAGGAACGTCCCCACTGTGCTGTGGCTAGGAAGCTCAGAGCGCCAGTGCTTGTGGGGCTGTGGAAGGGCTGCCTAGGGAAGGTGATGGCCAGCAAGAGCTTTCAGTGCTAGCCCCTTTGGTGTGGGAGCAGTGGCTGGACGTTTTGAATTTCGGAGCTGCCTAGGGAAGGTGATGGCCAGCAAGAGCTTTCAGTGCTAGCCCCTTTGGTGTGGGAGCAGTGGCTGGACGTTTCGAATTTCGGAGCTGGGCTGTGGCTGTGCCGAGAAGGAACGTCCCCACTGTGCTGTGGCTAGGAAGCTCAGAGCGCCAGTGCTTGTGGGGCTGTGGAAGGGCTGCCTAGGGCAGGTGATGGCCAGCAAGAGCTTTCAGTGCTAGCCCCTTTGGTGTGGGAGCAGTGGCTGGATGTTTTGAATTTCGGAGCTGGGCTGTGGCTGTGCCGAGAAGGAACGTCCCCACTGTGCTGTGGCTAGGAAGCTCAGAGCGCCAGTGCTTGTGGGGCTGTGGAAGGGCTGCCTAGGGCAGGTGATGGCCAGCAAGAGCTTTCAGTGCTAGCCCCTTTGGTGTGGGAGCAGTGGCTGGACGTTTTGAATTTCGGAGCTGGGCTGTGGCTGTGCCGAGAAGGAACGTCCCCACTGTGCTGTGGCTAGGAAGCTCAGAGCGCCAGTGCTTGTGGGGCTGTGGAAGGGCTGCCTAGGGCAGGTGATGGCCAGCAAGAGCTTTCAGTGCTAGCCCCTTTGGTGTGGGAGCAGTGGCTGGACGTTTTGAATTTCGGAGCTGGGCTGTGGCTGTGCCGAGAAGGAACGTCCCCACTGTGCTGTGGCTAGGAAGCTCAGAGCGCCAGTGCTTGTGGGGCTGTGGAAGGGCTGCCTAGGGCAGGTGATGGCCAGCAAGAGCTTTCAGTGCTAGCCCCTTTGGTGTGGGAGCAGTGGCTGGACGTTTCGAATTTCGGAGCTGGGCTGTGGCTGTGCCGAGAAGGAACGTCCCCACTGTGCTGTGGCTAGGAAGCTCAGAGCGCCAGTGCTTGTGGGGCTGTGGAAGGGCTGCCTAGGGCAGGTGATGGCCAGCAAGAGCTTTCAGTGCTAGCCCCTTTGGTGTGGGAGCAGTGGCTGGACGTTTTGAATTTCGGAGCTGGGCTGTGGCTGTGCCGAGAAGGAACGTCCCCACTGTGCTGTGGCTAGGAAGCTCAGAGCGCCAGTGCTTGTGGGGCTGTGGAAGGGCTGCCTAGGGCAGGTGATGGCCAGCAAGAGCTTTCAGTGCTAGCCCCTTTGGTGTGGGAGCAGTGGCTGGACGTTTCAAATTTCGGAGCTGGGCTGTGGCTGTGCCGAGAAGGAACGTCCCCACTGTGCTGTGGCTAGGAAGCTCAGAGCGCCAGTGCTTGTGGGGCTGTGGAAGGGCTGCCTAGGGCAGGTGATGGCCAGCAAGAGCTTTCAGTGCTAGCCCTTTGGTGTGGGAGCAGTGGCTGGACGTTTTGAATTTCGGAGCTGGGCTGTGGCTGTGCCGAGAAGGAACGTCCCCACTGTGCTGTGGCTAGGAAGCTCAGAGCGCCAGTGCTTGTGGGGCTGTGGAAGGGCTGCCTAGGGCAGGTGATGGCCAGCAAGAGCTTTCAGTGCTAGCCCCTTTGGTGTGGGAGCAGTGGCTGGACGTTTTGAATTTCGGAGCTGGGCTGTGGCTGGGCCGAGAAGGAACGTCCCCACTGTGCTGTGGCTAGGAAGCTCAGAGCGCCAGTGCTTGTGGGGCTGTGGAAGGGCTGCCTAGGGCAGGTGAAGGCCAGCAAGAGCTTTCAGTGCTAGCCCCTTTGGTGTGGGAGCAGTGGCTGGACGTTTCGAATTTCGGAGCTGGGCTGTGGCTGTGCCGAGAAGGAACGTCCCCACTGTGCTGTGGCTAGGAAGCTCAGAGCGCCAGTGCTTGTGGGGCTGTGGAAGGGCTGCCTAGGGCAGGTGATGGCCAGCAAGAGCTTTCAGTGCTAGCCCCTTTGGTGTGGGAGCAGTGGCTGGACGTTTCGAATTTCGGAGCTGGGCTGTGGCTGTGCCGAGAAGGAACGTCCCCACTGTGCTGTGGCTAGGAAGCTCAGAGCGCCAGTGCTTGTGGGGCTGTGGAAGGGCTGCCTAGGGAAGGTGAAGGCCAGCAAGAGCTTTCAGTGCTAGCCCCTTTGGTGTGGGAGCAGTGGCTGGACGTTTTGAATTTCGGAGCTGGGCTGTGGCTGTGCTGAGAAGGAACGTCCCCACTGTGCTGTGGCTAGGAAGCTCAGAGCGCCAGTGCTTGTGGGGCTGTGGAAGGGCTGCCTAGGGCAGGTGATGGCCAGCAAGAGCTTTCAGTGCTAGCCCCTTTGGTGTGGGAGCAGTGGCTGGACGTTTTGAATTTCGGAGCTGGGCTCTGGCTGTGCCGAGAAGGAACGTCCCCACTGTGCTGTGGCTAGGAAGCTCAGAGCGCCAGTGCTTGTGGGGCTGTGGAAGGGCTGCCTAGGGCAGGTGATGGCCAGCAAGAGCTTTCAGTGCTAGCCCCTTTGGTGTGGGAGCAGTGGCTGGACGTTTCGAATTTCGGAGCTGGGCTGTGGCTGTGCCGAGAAGGAACGTCCCCACTGTGCTGTGGCTAGGAAGCTCAGAGCGCCAGTGCTTATGGGGCTGTGGAAGGGCTGCCTAGGGCAGGTGATGGCCAGCAAGAGCTTTCAGTGCTAGCCCCTTTGGTGTGGGAGCAGTGGCTGGACGTTTCGAATTTCGGAGCTGGGCTGTGGCTGTGCCGAGAAGGAACGTCCCCACTGTTCTGTGGCTAGGAAGCTCAGAGCGCCAGTGCTTGTGGGGCTGTGGAAGGGCTGCCTAGGGCAGGTGATGGCCAGCAAGAGCTTTCATTGCTAGCCCCTTTGGTGTGAGAGCAGTGGCTGGACGTTTCGAATTTCGGAGCTGGGCTGTGGCTGTGCCGAGAAGGAACGTCCCCACTGTGCTGTGGCTAGGAAGCTCAGAGCGCCAGTGCTTGTGGGGCTGTGGAAGGGCTGCCTAGGGCAGGTGATGGCCAGCAAGAGCTTTCAGTGCTAGCCCCTTTGGTGTGGGAGCAGTGGCTGGACGTTTTGAATTTCGGAGCTGGGCTGTGGCTGTGCCGAGAAGGAACGTCCCCACTGTGCTGTGGCTAGGAAGCTCAGAGCGCCAGTGCTTGTGGGGCTGTGGAAGGGCTGCCTAGGGCAGGTGATGGCCAGCAAGAGCTTTCAGTGGTAGCCCCTTTGGTGTGGGAGCAGTGGCTGGACGTTTTGAATTTCGGAGCTGGGCTGTGGCTGTGCCGAGAAGGAACGTCCCCACTGTGCTGTGGCTAGGAAGCTCAGAGCGCCAGTGCTTGTGAGGCTGTGGAAGGGCAGCCTAGGGCAGGTGATGGCCAGCAAGAGCTTTCAGTGCTAGCCCCTTTGGTGTGGGAGCAGTGGCTGGAGGTTTTGAATTTCGGAGCTGGGCTGTGGCTGTGCCGAGAAGGAACGTCCCCACTGTGCTGTGGCTAGGAAGCTCAGAGCGCCAGTGCTTGTGGGGCTGTGGAAGGGCTGCCTAGGGAAGGTGATGGCCAGCAAGAGCTTTCAGTGCTAGCCCCTTTGGTGTGGGAGCAGTGGCTGGACGTTTTGAATTTCGGAGCTGGGCTGTGGCTGTGCCGAGAAGGAACGTCCCGACTGTGCTGTGGCTAGGAAGCTCAGAGCGCCAGTGCTTGTGGGGCTGTGGAAGGGCTGCCTAGGGCAGGTGATGGCCAGCAAGAGCTTTCAGTGCTAGCCCCTTTGGTGTGGGAGCAGTGGCTGGACGTTTTGAATTTCGGAGCTGGGCTGTGGCTGTGCCGAGAAGGAACGTCCCCACTGTGCTGTGGCTAGGAAGCTCAGAGCGCCAGTGCTTGTGGGGCTGTGGAAGGGCTGCCTAGGGAAGGTGATGGCCAGCAAGAGCTTTCAGTGCTAGCCCCTTTGGTGTGGGAGCAGTGGCTGGACGTTTTGAATTTCGGAGCTGGGCTGTGGCTGTGCCGAGAAGGAACGTCCCCACTGTGCTGTGGCTAGGAAGCTCAGAGCGCCAGTGCTTGTGGGGCTGTGGAAGGGCTGCCTAGGGAAGGTGATGGCCAGCAAGAGCTTTCAGTGCTAGCCCCTTTGGTGTGGGAGCAGTGGCTGGAGGTTTTGAATTTCGGAGCTGGGCTGTGGCTGTGCCGAGAAGGAACGTCCCCACTGTGCTGTGGCTAGGAAGCTCAGAGCGCCAGTGCTTGTGGGGCTGTGGAAGGGCTGCCTAGGGCAGGTGATGGCCAGCAAGAGCTTTCAGTGCTAGCCCCTTTGGTGTGGGAGCAGTGGCTGGACGTTTTGAATTTCGGAGCTGGGCTCTGGCTGTGCCGAGAAGGAACGTCCCCACTGTGCTGTGGCTAGGAAGCTCAGAGCGCCAGTGCTTGTGGGGCTGTGGAAGGGCTGCCTAGGGCAGGTGATGGCCAGCAAGAGCTTTCAGTGCTAGCCCCTTTGGTGTGGGAGCAGTGGCTGGACGTTTTGAATTTCGGAGCTGGGCTGTGGCTGTGCCGAGAAGGAACGTCCCCACTGTGCTGTGGCTAGGAAGCTCAGAGCGCCAGTGCTTGTGGGGCTGTGGAAGGGCTGCCTAGGGAAGGTGATGGCCAGCAAGAGCTTTCAGTGCTAGCCCCTTTGGTGTGGGAGCAGTGGCTGGACGTTTCGAATTTCGGAGCTGGGCTGTGGCTGTGCCGAGAAGGAACGTCCCCACTGTGCTGTGGCTAGGAAGCTCAGAGCGCCAGTGCTTGTGGGGCTGTGGAAGGGCTGCCTAGGGCAGGTGATGGCCAGCAAGAGCTTTCAGTGCTAGCCCCTTTGGTGTGGGAGCAGTGGCTGGACGTTTCGAATTTCGGAGCTGGGCTGTGGCTGTGCCGAGAAGGAACGTCCCCACTGTGCTGTGGCTAGGAAGCTCAGAGCGCCAGTGCTTGTGGGGCTGTGGAAGGGCTGCCTAGGGCAGGTGATGGCCAGCAAGAGCTTTCAGTGCTAGCCCTTTGGTGTGGGAGCAGTGGCTGGACGTTTTGAATTTCGGAGCTGGGCTGTGGCTGTGCCGAGAAGGAACGTCCCCACTGTGCTGTGGCTAGGAAGCTCAGAGCGCCAGTGCTTGTGGGGCTGTGGAAGGGCTGCCTAGGGCAGGTGATGGCCAGCAAGAGCTTTCAGTGCTAGCCCCTTTGGTGTGGGAGCAGTGGCTGGACGTTTTGAATTTCGGAGCTGGGCTGTGGCTGGGCCGAGAAGGAACGTCCCCACTGTGCTGTGGCTAGGAAGCTCAGAGCGCCAGTGCTTGTGGGGCTGTGGAAGGGCTGCCTAGGGCAGGTGAAGGCCAGCAAGAGCTTTCAGTGCTAGCCCCTTTGGTGTGGGAGCAGTGGCTGGACGTTTCGAATTTCGGAGCTGGGCTGTGGCTGTGCCGAGAAGGAACGTCCCCACTGTGCTGTGGCTAGGAAGCTCAGAGCGCCAGTGCTTGTGGGGCTGTGGAAGGGCTGCCTAGGGCAGGTGATGGCCAGCAAGAGCTTTCAGTGCTAGCCCCTTTGGTGTGGGAGCAGTGGCTGGACGTTTCGAATTTCGGAGCTGGGCTGTGGCTGTGCCGAGAAGGAACGTCCCCACTGTGCTGTGGCTAGGAAGCTCAGAGCGCCAGTGCTTGTGGGGCTGTGGAAGGGCTGCCTAGGGAAGGTGAAGGCCAGCAAGAGCTTTCAGTGCTAGCCCCTTTGGTGTGGGAGCAGTGGCTGGACGTTTTGAATTTCGGAGCTGGGCTGTGGCTGTGCTGAGAAGGAACGTCCCCACTGTGCTGTGGCTACGAAGCTCAGAGCGCCAGTGCTTGTGGGGCTGTGGAAGGGCTGCCTAGGGCAGGTGATGGCCAGCAAGAGCTTTCAGTGCTAGCCCCTTTGGTGTGGGAGCAGTGGCTGGACGTTTTGAATTTCGGAGCTGGGCTCTGGCTGTGCCGAGAAGGAACGTCCCCACTGTGCTGTGGCTAGGAAGCTCAGAGCGCCAGTGCTTGTGGGGCTGTGGAAGGGCTGCCTAGGGCAGGTGATGGCCAGCAAGAGCTTTCAGTGCTAGCCCCTTTGGTGTGGGAGCAGTGGCTGGACGTTTCGAATTTCGGAGCTGGGCTGTGGCTGTGCCGAGAAGGAACGTCCCCACTGTGCTGTGGCTAGGAAGCTCAGAGCGCCAGTGCTTATGGGGCTGTGGAAGGGCTGCCTAGGGCAGGTGATGGCCAGCAAGAGCTTTCAGTGCTAGCCCCTTTGGTGTGGGAGCAGTGGCTGGACGTTTCGAATTTCGGAGCTGGGCTGTGGCTGTGCCGAGAAGGAACGTCCCCACTGTGCTGTGGCTAGGAAGCTCAGAGCGCCAGTGCTTGTGGGGCTGTGGAAGGGCTGCCTAGGGCAGGTGATGGCCAGCAAGAGCTTTCAGTGCTAGCCCCTTTGGTGTGAGAGCAGTGGCTGGACGTTTCGAATTTCGGAGCTGGGCTGTGGCTGTGCCGAGAAGGAACGTCCCCACTGTGCTGTGGCTAGGAAGCTCAGAGCGCCAGTGCTTGTGGGGCTGTGGAAGGGCTGCCTAGGGCAGGTGATGGCCAGCAAGAGCTTTCAGTGCTAGCCCCTTTGGTGTGGGAGCAGTGGCTGGACGTTTTGAATTTCGGAGCTGGGCTGTGGCTGTGCCGAGAAGGAACGTCCCCACTGTGCTGTGGCTAGGAAGCTCAGAGCGCCAGTGCTTGTGGGGCTGTGGAAGGGCTGCCTAGGGAAGGTGATGGCCAGCAAGAGCTTTCAGTGCTAGCCCCTTTGGTGTGGGAGCAGTGGCTGGACGTTTCGAATTTCGGAGCTGGGCTGTGGCTGTGCCGAGAAGGAACGTCCCCACTGTGCTGTGGCTAGGAAGCTCAGAGCGCCAGTGCTTGTGAGGCTGTGGAAGGGCAGCCTAGGGCAGGTGATGGCCAGCAAGAGCTTTCAGTGCTAGCCCCTTTGGTGTGGGAGCAGTGGCTGGAGGTTTTGAATTTCGGAGCTGGGCTGTGGCTGTGCCGAGAAGGAACGTCCCCACTGTGCTGTGGCTAGGAAGCTCAGAGCGCCAGTGCTTGTGGGGCTGTGGAAGGGCTGCCTAGGGCAGGTGATGGCCAGCAAGAGCTTTCAGTGCTAGCCCCTTTGGTGTGGGAGCAGTGGCTGGACGTTTTGAATTTCGGAGCTGGGCTGTGGCTGTGCCGAGAAGGAACGTCCCGACTGTGCTGTGGCTAGGAAGCTCAGAGCGCCAGTGCTTGTGGGGCTGTGGAAGGGCTGCCTAGGGCAGGTGATGGCCAGCAAGAGCTTTCAGTGCTAGCCCCTTTGGTGTGGGAGCAGTGGCTGGACGTTTTGAATTTCGGAGCTGGGCTGTGGCTGTGCCGAGAAGGAACGTCCCCACTGTGCTGTGGCTAGGAAGCTCAGAGCGCCAGTGCTTGTGGGGCTGTGGAAGGGCTGCCTAGGGAAGGTGATGGCCAGCAAGAGCTTTCAGTGCTAGCCCCTTTGGTGTGGGAGCAGTGGCTGGACGTTTTGAATTTCGGAGCTGGGCTGTGGCTGTGCCGAGAAGGAACGTCCCCACTGTGCTGTGGCTAGGAAGCTCAGAGCGCCAGTGCTTGTGGGGCTGTGGAAGGGCTGCCTAGGGAAGGTGATGGCCAGCAAGAGCTTTCAGTGCTAGCCCCTTTGGTGTGGGAGCAGTGGCTGGAGGTTTTGAATTTCGGAGCTGGGCTGTGGCTGTGCCGAGAAGGAACGTCCCCACTGTGCTGTGGCTAGGAAGCTCAGAGCGCCAGTGCTTGTGGGGCTGTGGAAGGGCTGCCTAGGGCAGGTGATGGCCAGCAAGAGCTTTCAGTGCTAGCCCCTTTGGTGTGGGAGCAGTGGCTGGACGTTTTGAATTTCGGAGCTGGGCTCTGGCTGTGCCGAGAAGGAACGTCCCCACTGTGCTGTGGCTAGGAAGCTCAGAGCGCCAGTGCTTGTGGGGCTGTGGAAGGGCTGCCTAGGGCAGGTGATGGCCAGCAAGAACTTTCAGTGCTAGCCCCTTTGGTGTGGGAGCAGTGGCTGGACGTTTTGAATTTCGGAGCTGGGCTGTGGCTGTGCCGAGAAGGAACGTCCCCACTGTGCTGTGGCTAGGAAGCTCAGAGCGCCAGTGCTTGTGGGGCTGTGGAAGGGCTGCCTAGGGAAGGTGATGGCCAGCAAGAGCTTTCAGTGCTAGCCCCTTTGGTGTGGGAGCAGTGGCTGGACGTTTCGAATTTCGGAGCTGGGCTGTGGCTGTGCCGAGAAGGAACGTCCCCACTGTGCTGTGGCTAGGAAGCTCAGAGCGCCAGTGCTTGTGGGGCTGTGGAAGGGCTGCCTAGGGCAGGTGATGGCCAGCAAGAGCTTTCAGTGCTAGCCCCTTTGGTGTGGGAGCAGTGGCTGGACGTTTCGAATTTCGGAGCTGGGCTGTGGCTGTGCCGAGAAGGAACGTCCCCACTGTGCTGTGGCTAGGAAGCTCAGAGCGCCAGTGCTTGTGGGGCTGTGGAAGGGCTGCCTAGGGAAGGTGAAGGCCAGCAAGAGCTTTCAGTGCTAGCCCCTTTGGTGTGGGAGCAGTGGCTGGACGTTTTGAATTTCGGAGCTGGGCTGTGGCTGTGCTGAGAAGGAACGTCCCCACTGTGCTGTGGCTAGGAAGCTCAGAGCGCCAGTGCTTGTGGGGCTGTGGAAGGGCTGCCTAGGGCAGGTGATGGCCAGCAAGAGCTTTCAGTGCTAGCCCCTTTGGTGTGGGAGCAGTGGCTGGACGTTTCGAATTTCGGAGCTGGGCTGTGGCTGTGCCGAGAAGGAACGTCCCCACTGTGCTGTGGCTAGGAAGCTCAGAGCGCCAGTGCTTGTGGGGCTGTGGAAGGGCTGCCTAGGGCAGGTGATGGCCAGCAAGAGCTTTCAGTGCTAGCCCCTTTGGTGTGGGAGCAGTGGCTGGACGTTTCGAATTTCGGAGCTGGGCTGTGGCTGTGCCGAGAAGGAACGTCCCCACTGTGCTGTGGCTAGGAAGCTCAGAGCGCCAGTGCTTATGGGGCTGTGGAAGGGCTGCCTAGGGCAGGTGATGGCCAGCAAGAGCTTTCAGTGCTAGCCCCTTTGGTGTGGGAGCAGTGGCTGGACGTTTCGAATTTCGGAGCTGGGCTGTGGCTGTGCCGAGAAGGAACGTCCCCACTGTGCTGTGGCTAGGAAGCTCAGAGCGCCAGTGCTTGTGGGGCTGTGGAAGGGCTGCCTAGGGAAGGTGATGGCCAGCAAGAGCTTTCATTGCTAGCCCCTTTGGTGTGAGAGCAGTGGCTGGACGTTTCGAATTTCGGAGCTGGGCTGTGGCTGTGCCGAGAAGGAACGTCCCCACTGTGCTGTGGCTAGGAAGCTCAGAGCGCCAGTGCTTGTGGGGCTGTGGAAGGGCTGCCTAGGGCAGGTGATGGCCAGCAAGAGCTTTCAGTGCTAGCCCCTTTGGTGTGGGAGCAGTGGCTGGACGTTTTGAATTTGGGAGCTGGGCTGTGGCTGTGCCGAGAAGGAACGTCCCCACTGTGCTGTGGCTAGGAAGCTCAGAGCGCCAGTGCTTGTGGGGCTGTGGAAGGGCTGCCTAGGGAAGGTGATGGCCAGCAAGAGCTTTCAGTGCTAGCCCCTTTGGTGTGGGAGCAGTGGCTGGACGTTTTGAATTTCGGAGCTGGGCTGTGGCTGTGCCGAGAAGGAACGTCCCGACTGTGCTGTGGCTAGGAAGCTCAGAGCGCCAGTGCTTGTGGGGCTGTGGAAGGGCTGCCTAGGGCAGGTGATGGCCAGCAAGAGCTTTCAGTGCTAGCCCCTTTGGTGTGGGAGCAGTGGCTGGACGTTTTGAATTTCGGAGCTGGGCTGTGGCTGTGCCGAGAAGGAACGTCCCCACTGTGCTGTGGCTAGGAAGCTCAGAGCGCCAGTGCTTGTGGGGCTGTGGAAGGGCTGCCTAGGGAAGGTGATGGCCAGCAAGAGCTTTCAGTGCTAGCCCCTTTGGTGTGGGAGCAGTGGCTGGACGTTTTGAATTTCGGAGCTGGGCTGTGGCTGTGCCGAGAAGGAACGTCCCCACTGTGCTGTGGCTAGGAAGCTCAGAGCGCCAGTGCTTGTGGGGCTGTGGAAGGGCTGCCTAGGGAAGGTGATGGCCAGCAAGAGCTTTCAGTGCTAGCCCCTTTGGTGTGGGAGCAGTGGCTGGAGGTTTTGAATTTCGGAGCTGGGCTGTGGCTGTGCCGAGAAGGAACGTCCCCACTGTGCTGTGGCTAGGAAGCTCAGAGCGCCAGTGCTTGTGGGGCTGTGGAAGGGCTGCCTAGGGCAGGTGATGGCCAGCAAGAGCTTTCAGTGCTAGCCCCTTTGGTGTGGGAGCAGTGGCTGGACGTTTTGAATTTCGGAGCTGGGCTCTGGCTGTGCCGAGAAGGAACGTCCCCACTGTGCTGTGGCTAGGAAGCTCAGAGCGCCAGTGCTTGTGGGGCTGTGGAAGGGCTGCCTAGGGCAGGTGATGGCCAGCAAGAGCTTTCAGTGCTAGCCCCTTTGGTGTGGGAGCAGTGGCTGGACGTTTTGAATTTCGGAGCTGGGCTGTGGCTGTGCCGAGAAGGAACGTCCCCACTGTGCTGTGGCTAGGAAGCTCAGAGCGCCAGTGCTTGTGGGGCTGTGGAAGGGCTGCCTAGGGAAGGTGATGGCCAGCAAGAGCTTTCAGTGCTAGCCCCTTTGGTGTGGGAGCAGTGGCTGGACGTTTCGAATTTCGGAGCTGGGCTGTGGCTGTGCCGAGAAGGAACGTCCCCACTGTGCTGTGGCTAGGAAGCTCAGAGCGCCAGTGCTTGTGGGGCTGTGGAAGGGCTGCCTAGGGCAGGTGATGGCCAGCAAGAGCTTTCAGTGCTAGCCCCTTTGGTGTGGGAGCAGTGGCTGGACGTTTCGAATTTCGGAGCTGGGCTGTGGCTGTGCCGAGAAGGAACGTCCCCACTGTGCTGTGGCTAGGAAGCTCAGAGCGCCAGTGCTTGTGGGGCTGTGGAAGGGCTGCCTAGGGAAGGTGAAGGCCAGCAAGAGCTTTCAGTGCTAGCCCCTTTGGTGTGGGAGCAGTGGCTGGACGTTTTGAATTTCGGAGCTGGGCTGTGGCTGTGCTGAGAAGGAACGTCCCCACTGTGCTGTGGCTAGGAAGCTCAGAGCGCCAGTGCTTGTGGGGCTGTGGAAGGGCTGCCTAGGGCAGGTGATGGCCAGCAAGAGCTTTCAGTGCTAGCCCCTTTGGTGTGGGAGCAGTGGCTGGACGTTTCGAATTTCGGAGCTGGGCTGTGGCTGTGCCGAGAAGGAACGTCCCCACTGTGCTGTGGCTAGGAAGCTCAGAGCGCCAGTGCTTGTGGGGCTGTGGAAGGGCTGCCTAGGGCAGGTGATGGCCAGCAAGAGCTTTCAGTGCTAGCCCCTTTGGTGTGGGAGCAGTGGCTGGACGTTTCGAATTTCGGAGCTGGGCTGTGGCTGTGCCGAGAAGGAACGTCCCCACTGTGCTGTGGCTAGGAAGCTCAGAGCGCCAGTGCTTATGGGGCTGTGGAAGGGCTGCCTAGGGCAGGTGATGGCCAGCAAGAGCTTTCAGTGCTAGCCCCTTTGGTGTGGGAGCAGTGGCTGGACGTTTCGAATTTCGGAGCTGGGCTGTGGCTGTGCCGAGAAGGAACGTCCCCACTGTGCTGTGGCTAGGAAGCTCAGAGCGCCAGTGCTTGTGGGGCTGTGGAAGGGCTGCCTAGGGAAGGTGATGGCCAGCAAGAGCTTTCATTGCTAGCCCCTTTGGTGTGAGAGCAGTGGCTGGACGTTTCGAATTTCGGAGCTGGGCTGTGGCTGTGCCGAGAAGGAACGTCCCCACTGTGCTGTGGCTAGGAAGCTCAGAGCGCCAGTGCTTGTGGGGCTGTGGAAGGGCTGCCTAGGGCAGGTGATGGCCAGCAAGAGCTTTCAGTGCTAGCCCCTTTGGTGTGGGAGCAGTGGCTGGACGTTTTGAATTTGGGAGCTGGGCTGTGGCTGTGCCGAGAAGGAACGTCCCCACTGTGCTGTGGCTAGGAAGCTCAGAGCGCCAGTGCTTGTGGGGCTGTGGAAGGGCAGCCTAGGGCAGGTGATGGCCAGCAAGAGCTTTCAGTGCTAGCCCCTTTGGTGTGGGAGCAGTGGCTGGAGGTTTTGAATTTCGGAGCTGGGCTGTGGCTGTGCCGAGAAGGAACGTCCCCACTGTGCTGTGGCTAGGAAGCTCAGAGCGCCAGTGCTTGTGGGGCTGTGGAAGGGCAGCCTAGGGCAGGTGATGGCCAGCAAGAGCTTTCAGTGCTAGCCCCTTTGGTGTGGGAGCAGTGGCTGGACGTTTTGAATTTCGGAGCTGGGCTGTGGCTGTGCCGAGAAGGAACGTCCCCACTGTGCTGTGGCTAGGAAGCTCAGAGCGCCAGTGCTT
>NW_027472201.1:0-62511 GCF_965638725.1 Aptenodytes patagonicus | reverse complement strand
GGCTGTGGCTGTGCCGAGAAGGACGTCCCCACTGTGCTGTGGCTAGGAAGCTCAGAGCGCCAGTGCTTGTGGGGCTTTGGGAAGGGCTGCCTAGGGCAGGTGATGGCCAGCAAGAGCTTTCAGTGCTAGCCCCTTTGGTGAGGGAGCAGTGGCTGGACGTTTCGAATTTCGGAGCTGGGCTGTGGCTGTGCCGAGAAGGAACGTCCCCACTGTGCTGTGGCTAGGAAGCTCAGAGCGCCAGTGCTTGTGGGGCTGTGGAAGGGCTGCCTAGGGCAGGTGATGGCCAGCAAGAGCTTTCAGTGCTAGCCCCTTTGGTGTGGGAGCAGTGGCTGGACGTTTTGAATTTCGGAGCTGGGCTGTGGCTGTGCCGAGAAGGAACGTCCCCACTGTGCTGTGGCTAGGAAGCTCAGAGTGCCAGTGCTTGTGGGCTGTGGAAGGGCTGCCTAGGGCAGGTGAATGGCCAGCAAGAGCTTTCAGTGCTAGCCCCTTTGGTGTGGGAGCAGTGGCTGGACGTTTTGAATTTCGGAGCTGGGCTGTGGCTGTGCCGAGAAGGAACGTCCCCACTGTGCTGTGGCTAGGAAGCTCAGAGCGCCAGTGCTTGTGGGGCTGTGGAAGGGCTGCCTAGGGCAGGTGATGGCCAGCAAGAGCTTTCAGTGCTAGCCCCTTTGGTGTGGGAGCAGTGGCTGGACGGTTTTGAATTTGGGAGCTGGGCTGTGGCTGTGCGAGAAGGAACGTCCCCACTGTGCTGTGGCTAGGAAGCTCAGAGCGCCAGTGCTTGTGGGGCTGTGGAAGGGCTGCCTAGGGCAGGTGCTGGCCAGCAAGAGCTTTCAGTGCTAGCCCCTTTGGTGTGGAGCAGTGGCTGGACGTTTCTGGAATTTCGGAGCTGGGCTGTGGCTGTGCCGAGAAGGAACGTCCCCACTGTGCTGTGGCTAGGAAGCTCAGAGCGCCAGTGCTTGTGGGGCTGTGGAAGGGCTGCCTAGGGCAGGTGCTGGCCAGCAAGAGCTTTCAGTGCTAGCCCCTTTGGTGTGGGAGCAGTGGCTGGACGTTTTGAATTCGAGAAGGAACGTCCCCACTGTGCTGTGGCTAGGAAGCTCAGAGTGCCAGTGCTTGTGGGGCTGTGGAAGGGCTGCCTAGGGCAGGTGCTGGCCAGCAAGAGCTTTCAGTGCTAGCCCCTTTGGTGTGGGAGCAGTGGCTGGACGTTTTGAATTTCGGGAGCTGGGCTGTGGCTGTGCCGAGAAGGAACGTCCCCACTGTGCTGTGGCTAGGAAGCTCAGAGCGCCAGTGCTTGTGGGGCTGTGGAAGGGCTGCCTAGGGGCAGGTGATGGCCAGCAAGAGCTTTCAGTGCTAGCCCCTTTGGTGTGGGAGCAGTGGCTGGACGTTTTGAATTTCGGAGCTGGGCTGTGGCTGTGCCGAGAAGGAACGTCCCCACTGTGCTGTGGCTAGGAAGCTCAGAGCGCCAGTGCTTGTGGGGCTGTGGAAGGGCTGCCTAGGGCAGGTGATGGCCAGCAAGAGCTTTCAGTGCTAGCCCCTTTGGTGTGGGAGCAGTGGCTGGACGTTTTCGAATTTCGGAGCTGGGCTGTGGCTGTGCCGAGGAAGGAACGTCCCCACTGTGCTGTGGCTAGGAAGCTCAGAGCGCCAGTGCTTGTGGGGCTGTGGAAGGGCTGCCTAGGGCAGGTGATGGCCAGCAAGAGCTTTCAGTGCTAGCCCCTTTGGTGTGGGAGCAGTGGCTGGACGTTTTGAATTTCGGAGCTGGGCTGTGGCTGTGCCGAGAAGGAACGTCCCCACTGTGCTGTGGCTAGGAAGCTCAGAGCGCCAGTGCTTGTGGGGCTGTGGAAGGGCTGCCTAGGGCAGGTGATGGCCAGCAAGAGCTTTCAGTGCTAGCCCCTTTGGTGTGGGAGCAGTGGCTGGACGTTTGAATTTCGGGAGCTGGGCTGTGGCTGTGCCGAGAAGGAACGTCCCCACTGTGCTGTGGCTAGGAAGCTCAGAGCGCAGTGCTTGTGGGGCTGTGGAAGGGCTGCCTAGGGCAGGTGCTGGCCAGCAAGAGCTTTCAGTGCTAGCCCCTTTGGTGTGGGGAGCAGTGGCTGGACGTTTTGAATTTCGGGAGCTGGGCTGTGGCTGTGCCGAGAAGGAACGTCCCCACTGTGCTGTGGCTAGGAAGCTCAGAGCGCCAGTGCTTGTGGGGCTGTGGAAGGGCTGCCTAGGGCAGGTGATGGCCAGCAAGAGCTTTCAGTGCTAGCCCCTTTGGTGTGGGAGCAGTGGCTGGACGTTTCGAATTTCGGAGCTGGGCTGTGGCTGTGCCGAGAAGGAACGTCCCCACTGTGCTGTGGCTAGGAAGCTCAGAGCGCCAGTGCTTGTGGGGCTGTGGAAGGGCTGCCTAGGGCAGGTGATGGCCAGCAAGAGCTTTCAGTGCTAGCCCCTTTGGTGTGGGAGCAGTGGCTGGACGTTTTGAATTTCGGAGCTGGGCTGTGGCTGTGCCGAGAAGGAACGTCCCCACTGTGCTGTGGCTAGGAAGCTCAGAGCGCCAGTGCTTGTGGGGCTGTGGAAGGGCTGCCTAGGGCAGGTGATGGCCAGCAAGAGCTTTCAGTGCTAGCCCCTTTGGTGTGGGAGCAGTGGCTGGACGTTTTGAATTTCGGAGCTGGGCTGTGGCTGTGCCGAGAAGGAACGTCCCCACTGTGCTGTGGCTAGGAAGCTCAGAGCGCCAGTGCTTGTGGGGCTGTGGAAGGGCTGCCTAGGGCAGGTGATGGCCAGCAAGAGCTTTCAGTGCTAGCCCCTTTGGTGTGGGAGCAGTGGCTGGACGTTTCGAATTTCGGAGCTGGGCTGTGGCTGTGCCGAGAAGGAACGTCCCCACTGTGCTGTGGCTAGGAAGCTCAGAGCGCCAGTGCTTGTGGGGCTGTGGAAGGGCTGCCTAGGGCAGGTGATGGCCAGCAAGAGCTTTCAGTGCTAGCCCCTTTGGTGTGGGAGCAGTGGCTGGACGTTTTGAATTTGGGAGCTGGGCTGTGGCTGTGCCGAGAAGGAACGTCCCCACTGTGCTGTGGCTAGGAAGCTCAGAGCGCCAGTGCTTGTGGGGCTGTGGAAGGGCTGCCTAGGGCAGGTGATGGCCAGCAAGAGCTTTCAGTGCTAGCCCCTTTGGTGTGGGAGCAGTGGCTGGACGTTTTGAATTTCGGAGCTGGGCTGTGGCTGTGCCGAGAAGGAACGTCCCCACTGTGCTGTGGCTAGGAAGCTCAGAGCGCCAGTGCTTGTGGGGCTGTGGAAGGGCTGCCTAGGGCAGGTGATGGCCAGCAAGAGCTTTCAGTGCTAGCCCCTTTGGTGTGGGAGCAGTGGCTGGACGTTTTGAATTTCGGAGCTGGGCTGTGGCTGTGCCGAGAAGGAACGTCCCCACTGTGCTGTGGCTAGGAAGCTCAGAGCGCCAGTGCTTGTGGGGCTGTGGAAGGGCTGCCTAGGGCAGGTGATGGCCAGCAAGAGCTTTCAGTGCTAGCCCCTTTGGTGTGGGAGCAGTGGCTGGACGTTTTGAATTTCGGAGCTGGGCTGTGGCTGTGCCGAGAAGGAACGTCCCCACTGTGCTGTGGCTAGGAAGCTCAGAGCGCCAGTGCTTGTGGGGCTGTGGAAGGGCTGCCTAGGGCAGGTGATGGCCAGCAAGAGCTTTCAGTGCTAGCCCCTTTGGTGTGGGAGCAGTGGCTGGACGTTTTGAATTTCGGAGCTGGGCTGTGGCTGTGCCGAGAAGGAACGTCCCCACTGTGCTGTGGCTAGGAAGCTCAGAGCGCCAGTGCTTGTGGGGCTGTGGAAGGGCTGCCTAGGGCAGGTGATGGCCAGCAAGAGCTTTCAGTGCTAGCCCCTTTGGTGTGGGAGCAGTGGCTGGACGTTTTGAATTTCGGAGCTGGGCTGTGGCTGTGCCGAGAAGGAACGTCCCCACTGTGCTGTGGCTAGGAAGCTCAGAGCGCCAGTGCTTGTGGGGCTGTGGAAGGGCTGCCTAGGGCAGGTGATGGCCAGCAAGAGCTTTCAGTGCTAGCCCCTTTGGTGTGGGAGCAGTGGCTGGACGTTTTGAATTTCGGAGCTGGGCTGTGGCTGTGCCGAGAAGGAACGTCCCCACTGTGCTGTGGCTAGGAAGCTCAGAGCGCCAGTGCTTGTGGGGCTGTGGAAGGGCTGCCTAGGGCAGGTGATGGCCAGCAAGAGCTTTCAGTGCTAGCCCCTTTGGTGTGGGAGCAGTGGCTGGACGTTTTGAATTTCGGAGCTGGGCTGTGGCTGTGCCGAGAAGGAACGTCCCCACTGTGCTGTGGCTAGGAAGCTCAGAGCGCCAGTGCTTGTGGGGCTGTGGAAGGGCTGCCTAGGGCAGGTGATGGCCAGCAAGAGCTTTCAGTGCTAGCCCCTTTGGTGTGGGAGCAGTGGCTGGACGTTTGAATTTCGGAGCTGGGCTGTGGCTGTGCCGAGAAGGAACGTCCCCACTGTGCTGTGGCTAGGAAGCTCAGAGCGCCAGTGCTTGTGGGGCTGTGGAAGGGCTGCCTAGGGCAGGTGATGGCCAGCAAGAGCTTTCAGTGCTAGCCCCTTTGGTGTGGGAGCAGTGGCTGGACGTTTTGAATTTCGGAGCTGGGCTGTGGCTGTGCCGAGAAGGAACGTCCCCACTGTGCTGTGGCTAGGAAGCTCAGAGCGCCAGTGCTTGTGGGGCTGTGGAAGGGCTGCCTAGGGCAGGTGCTGGCCAGCAAGAGCTTTCAGTGCTAGCCCCTTTGGTGTGGGAGCAGTGGCTGGACGTTTTGAATTTCGGAGCTGGGCTGTGGCTGTGCCGAGAAGGAACGTCCCCACTGTGCTGTGGCTAGGAAGCTCAGAGCGCCAGTGCTTGTGGGGCTGTGGAAGGGCTGCCTAGGGCAGGTGATGGCCAGCAAGAGCTTTCAGTGCTAGCCCCTTTGGTGTGGGAGCAGTGGCTGGACGTTTCGAATTTCGGAGCTGGGCTGTGGCTGTGCCGAGAAGGAACGTCCCCACTGTGCTGTGGCTAGGAAGCTCAGAGCGCCAGTGCTTGTGGGGCTGTGGAAGGGCTGCCTAGGGCAGGTGCTGGCCAGCAAGAGCTTTCAGTGCTAGCCCCTTTGGTGTGGGAGCAGTGGCTGGACGTTTTGAATTTCGGAGCTGGGCTGTGGCTGTGCCGAGAAGGAACGTCCCCACTGTGCTGTGGCTAGGAAGCTCAGAGCGCCAGTGCTTGTGGGGCTGTGGAAGGGCTGCCTAGGGCAGGTGATGGCCAGCAAGAGCTTTCAGTGCTAGCCCCTTTGGTGTGGGAGCAGTGGCTGGACGTTTTGAATTTCGGAGCTGGGCTGTGGCTGTGCCGAGAAGGAACGTCCCCACTGTGCTGTGGCTAGGAAGCTCAGAGCGCCAGTGCTTGTGGGGCTGTGGAAGGGCTGCCTAGGGCAGGTGATGGCCAGCAAGAGCTTTCAGTGCTAGCCCCTTTGGTGTGGGAGCAGTGGCTGGACGTTTTGAATTTCGGAGCTGGGCTGTGGCTGTGCCGAGAAGGAACGTCCCCACTGTGCTGTGGCTAGGAAGCTCAGAGCGCCAGTGCTTGTGGGGCTGTGGAAGGGCTGCCTAGGGCAGGTGCTGGCCAGCAAGAGCTTTCAGTGCTAGCCCCTTTGGTGTGGGAGCAGTGGCTGGACGTTTTGAATTTGGGAGCTGGGCTGTGGCTGTGCCGAGAAGGAACGTCCCCACTGTGCTGTGGCTAGGAAGCTCAGAGCGCCAGTGCTTGTGGGGCTGTGGAAGGGCTGCCTAGGGCAGGTGATGGCCAGCAAGAGCTTTCAGTGCTAGCCCCTTTGGTGTGGGAGCAGTGGCTGGACGTTTCGAATTTCGGAGCTGGGGCTGTGGCTGTGCCGAGAAGGAACGTCCCCACTGTGCTGTGGCTAGGAAGCTCAGAGCGCCAGTGCTTGTGGGGCTGTGGAAGGGCTGCCTAGGGAAGGTATGGCCAGCAAGAGCTTTCAGTGCTAGCCCCTTTGGTGTGGGAGCAGTGGCTGGACGTTTTGAATTTCGGAGCTGGGCTCTGGCTGTGCCGAGAAGGAACGTCCCCACTGTGCTGTGGCTAGGAAGCTCAGAGCGCCAGTGCTTGTGGGGCTGTGGAAGGGCTGCCTAGGGCAGGTGATGGCCAGCAAGAGCTTTCAGTGCTAGCCCCTTTGGTGTGGGAGCAGTGGCTGGACGTTTTGAATTTCGGGAGCTGGGCTGTGGCTGTGCCGAGAAGGAACGTCCCCACTGTGCTGTGGCTAGGAAGCTCAGAGCGCCAGTGCTTGTGGGGCTGTGGAAGGGCTGCCTAGGGCAGGTGATGGCCAGCAAGAGCTTTCAGTGCTAGCCCCTTTGGTGTGGGAGCAGTGGCTGGACGTTTTGAATTTCGGAGCTGGGCTGTGGCTGTGCCGAGAAGGAACGTCCCCACTGTGCTGTGGCTAGGAAGCTCAGAGCGCCAGTGCTTGTGGGGCTGTGGAAGGGCTGCCTAGGGCAGGTGATGGCCAGCAAGAGCTTTCAGTGCTAGCCCCTTTGGTGTGGGAGCAGTGGCTGGACGTTTTGAATTTCGGAGCTGGGCTGTGGCTGTGCCGAGAAGGAACGTCCCCACTGTGCTGTGGCTAGGAAGCTCAGAGCGCCAGTGCTTGTGGGGCTGTGGAAGGGCTGCCTAGGGCAGGTGATGGCCAGCAAGAGCTTTCAGTGCTAGCCCCTTTGGTGTGGGAGCAGTGGCTGGACGTTTTGAATTTCGGAGCTGGGCTGTGGCTGTGCCGAGAAGGAACGTCCCCACTGTGCTGTGGCTAGGAAGCTCAGAGCGCCAGTGCTTGTGGGGCTGTGGAAGGGCTGCCTAGGGCAGGTGATGGCCAGCAAGAGCTTTCAGTGCTAGCCCCTTTGGTGTGGGAGCAGTGGCTGGACGTTTTGAATTTCGGAGCTGGGCTGTGGCTGTGCCGAGAAGGAACGTCCCCACTGTGCTGTGGCTAGGAAGCTCAGAGCGCCAGTGCTTGTGGGGCTGTGGAAGGGCTGCCTAGGGCAGGTGATGGCCAGCAAGAGCTTTCAGTGCTAGCCCCTTTGGTGTGGGAGCAGTGGCTGGACGTTTTGAATTTCGGAGCTGGGCTGTGGCTGTGCCGAGAAGGAACGTCCCCACTGTGCTGTGGCTAGGAAGCTCAGAGCGCCAGTGCTTGTGGGGCTGTGGAAGGGCTGCCTAGGGCAGGTGATGGCCAGCAAGAGCTTTCAGTGCTAGCCCCTTTGGTGTGGGAGCAGTGGCTGGACGTTTTGAATTTCGGAGCTGGGCTGTGGCTGTGCCGAGAAGGAACGTCCCCACTGTGCTGTGGCTAGGAAGCTCAGAGCGCCAGTGCTTGTGGGGCTGTGGAAGGGCTGCCTAGGGCAGGTGATGGCCAGCAAGAGCTTTCAGTGCTAGCCCCTTTGGTGTGGGAGCAGTGGCTGGACGTTTTGAATTTCGGAGCTGGGCTGTGGCTGTGCCGAGAAGGAACGTCCCCACTGTGCTGTGGCTAGGAAGCTCAGAGCGCCAGTGCTTGTGGGGCTGTGGAAGGGCTGCCTAGGGCAGGTGATGGCCAGCAAGAGCTTTCAGTGCTAGCCCCTTTGGTGTGGGAGCAGTGGCTGGACGTTTTGAATTTCGGAGCTGGGCTGTGGCTGTGCCGAGAAGGAACGTCCCCACTGTGCTGTGGCTAGGAAGCTCAGAGCGCCAGTGCTTGTGGGGCTGTGGAAGGGCTGCCTAGGGCAGGTGATGGCCAGCAAGAGCTTTCAGTGCTAGCCCCTTTGGTGTGGGAGCAGTGGCTGGACGTTTTGAATTTCGGGAGCTGGGCTGTGGCTGTGCCGAGAAGGAACGTCCCCACTGTGCTGTGGCTAGGAAGCTCAGAGCGCCAGTGCTTGTGGGGCTGTGGAAGGGCTGCCTAGGGCAGGTGATGGCCAGCAAGAGCTTTCAGTGCTAGCCCCTTTGGTGTGGGAGCAGTGGCTGGACGTTTTGAATTTCGGAGCTGGGCTGTGGCTGTGCCGAGAAGGAACGTCCCCACTGTGCTGTGGCTAGGAAGCTCAGAGCGCCAGTGCTTGTGGGGCTGTGGAAGGGCTGCCTAGGGCAGGTGATGGCCAGCAAGAGCTTTCAGTGCTAGCCCCTTTGGTGTGGGAGCAGTGGCTGGACGTTTTGAATTTCGGAGCTGGGCTGTGGCTGTGCCGAGAAGGAACGTCCCCACTGTGCTGTGGCTAGGAAGCTCAGAGCGCCAGTGCTTGTGGGGCTGTGGAAGGGCTGCCTAGGGCAGGTGATGGCCAGCAAGAGCTTTCAGTGCTAGCCCCTTTGGTGTGGGAGCAGTGGCTGGACGTTTTCGAATTTCGGAGCTGGGCTGTGGCTGTGCCGAGAAGGAACGTCCCCACTGTGCTGTGGCTAGGAAGCTCAGAGCGCCAGTGCTTGTGGGGCTGTGGAAGGGCTGCCTAGGGCAGGTGATGGCCAGCAAGAGCTTTCAGTGCTAGCCCCTTTGGTGTGGGAGCAGTGGCTGGACGTTTTGAATTTCGGAGCTGGGCTGTGGCTGTGCCGAGAAGGAACGTCCCCACTGTGCTGTGGCTAGGAAGCTCAGAGCGCCAGTGCTTGTGGGGCTGTGGAAGGGCTGCCTAGGGCAGGTGATGGCCAGCAAGAGCTTTCAGTGCTAGCCCCTTTGGTGTGGGAGCAGTGGCTGGACGTTTTGAATTTCGGAGCTGGGCTGTGGCTGTGCCGAGAAGGAACGTCCCCACTGTGCTGTGGCTAGGAAGCTCAGAGCGCCAGTGCTTGTGGGGCTGTGGAAGGGCTGCCTAGGGCAGGTGATGGCCAGCAAGAGCTTTCAGTGCTAGCCCCTTTGGTGTGGGAGCAGTGGCTGGACGTTTTGAATTTGGGAGCTGGGCTGTGGCTGTGCCGAGAAGGAACGTCCCCACTGTGCTGTGGCTAGGAAGCTCAGAGCGCCAGTGCTTGTGGGGCTGTGGAAGGGCTGCCTAGGGCAGGTGATGGCCAGCAAGAGCTTTCAGTGCTAGCCCCTTTGGTGTGGGAGCAGTGGCTGGACGTTTTGAATTTCGGAGCTGGGCTGTGGCTGTGCCGAGAAGGAACGTCCCCACTGTGCTGTGGCTAGGAAGCTCAGAGCGCCAGTGCTTGTGGGGCTGTGGAAGGGCTGCCTAGGGCAGGTGATGGCCAGCAAGAGCTTTCAGTGCTAGCCCCTTTGGTGTGGGAGCAGTGGCTGGACGTTTTGAATTTCGGAGCTGGGCTGTGGCTGTGCCGAGAAGGAACGTCCCCACTGTGCTGTGGCTAGGAAGCTCAGAGCGCCAGTGCTTGTGGGGCTGTGGAAGGGCTGCCTAGGGCAGGTGATGGCCAGCAAGAGCTTTCAGTGCTAGCCCCTTTGGTGTGGGAGCAGTGGCTGGACGTTTTGAATTTCGGAGCTGGGCTGTGGCTGTGCCGAGAAGGAACGTCCCCACTGTGCTGTGGCTAGGAAGCTCAGAGCGCCAGTGCTTGTGGGGCTGTGGAAGGGCTGCCTAGGGGCAGGTGATGGCCAGCAAGAGCTTTCAGTGCTAGCCCCTTTGGTGTGGGAGCAGTGGCTGGACGTTTTGAATTTCGGAGCTGGGCTGTGGCTGTGCCGAGAAGGAACGTCCCCACTGTGCTGTGGCTAGGAAGCTCAGAGCGCCAGTGCTTGTGGGGCTGTGGAAGGGCTGCCTAGGGCAGGTGATGGCCAGCAAGAGCTTTCAGTGCTAGCCCCTTTGGTGTGGGAGCAGTGGCCTGGACGTTTGAATTTCGGAGCTGGGCTGTGGCTGTGCCGAGAAGGAACGTCCCCACTGTGCTGTGGCTAGGAAGCTCAGAGCGCCAGTGCTTGTGGGGCTGTGGAAGGGCTGCCTAGGGCAGGTGCTGGCCAGCAAGAGCTTTCAGTGCTAGCCCCTTTGGTGTGGGAGCAGTGGCTGGACGTTTTGAATTTCGGAGCTGGGCTGTGGCTGTGCCGAGAAGGAACGTCCCCACTGTGCTGTGGCTAGGAAGCTCAGAGCGCCAGTGCTTGTGGGGCTGTGGAAGGGCTGCCTAGGGCAGGTGATGGCCAGCAAGAGCTTTCAGTGCTAGCCCCTTTGGTGTGGGAGCAGTGGCTGGACGTTTCGAATTTCGGAGCTGGGCTGTGGCTGTGCCGAGAAGGAACGTCCCCACTGTGCTGTGGCTAGGAAGCTCAGAGCGCCAGTGCTTGTGGGGCTGTGGAAGGGCTGCCTAGGGCAGGTGCTGGCCAGCAAGAGCTTTCAGTGCTAGCCCCTTTGGTGTGGGAGCAGTGGCTGGACGTTTTGAATTTGGGAGCTGGGCTGTGGCTGTGCCGAGAAGGAACGTCCCCACTGTGCTGTGGCTAGGAAGCTCAGAGCGCCAGTGCTTGTGGGGCTGTGGAAGGGCTGCCTAGGGCAGGTGATGGCCAGCAAGAGCTTTCAGTGCTAGCCCCTTTGGTGTGGGAGCAGTGGCTGGACGTTTCGAATTTCGGAGCTGGGCTGTGGCTGTGCCGAGAAGGAACGTCCCCACTGTGCTGTGGCTAGGAAGCTCAGAGCGCCAGTGCTTGTGGGGCTGTGGAAGGGCTGCCTAGGGCAGGTGATGGCCAGCAAGAGCTTTCAGTGCTAGCCCCTTTGGTGTGGGAGCAGTGGCTGGACGTTTTGAATTTCGGAGCTGGGCTGTGGCTGTGCCGAGAAGGAACGTCCCCACTGTGCTGTGACTAGGAAGCTCAGAGCGCCAGTGCTTGTGGGGCTTTGGAAGGGCTGCCTAGGGCAGGTGATGGCCAGCAAGAGCTTTCAGTGCTAGCCCCTTTGGTGTGGGAGCAGTGGCTGGACGTTTTGAATTTCGGAGCTGGGCTGTGGCTGTGCCGAGAAGGAACGTCCCCACTGTGCTGTGGCTAGGAAGCTCAGAGCGCCAGTGCTTGTGGGGCTGTGGAAGGGCTGCCTAGGGCAGGTGATGGCCAGCAAGAGCTTTCAGTGCTAGCCCCTTTGGTGTGGGAGCAGTGGCTGGACGTTTTGAATTTGGGAGCTGGGCTGTGGCTGTGCCGAGAAGGAACGTCCCCACTGTGCTGTGGCTAGGAAGCTCAGAGCGCCAGTGCTTGTGGGGCTTTGGAAGGGCTGCCTAGGGCAGGTGATGGCCAGCAAGAGCTTTCAGTGCTAGCCCCTTTGGTGTGGGAGCAGTGGCTGGACGTTTCGAATTTCGGAGCTGGGCTGTGGCTGTGCCGAGAAGGAACGTCCCCACTGTGCTGTGGCTAGGAAGCTCAGAGCGCCAGTGCTTGTGGGGCTGTGGAAGGGCTGCCTAGGGCAGGTGATGGCCAGCAAGAGCTTTCAGTGCTAGCCCCTTTGGTGTGGGAGCAGTGGCTGGACGTTTTGAATTTCGGAGCTGGGCTGTGGCTGTGCCGAGAAGGAACGTCCCCACTGTGCTGTGGCTAGGAAGCTCAGAGCGCCAGTGCTTGTGGGGCTGTGGAAGGGCTGCCTAGGGCAGGTGATGGCCAGCAAGAGCTTTCAGTGCTAGCCCCTTTGGTGTGGGAGCAGTGGCTGGACGTTTTGAATTTCGGAGCTGGGCTGTGGCTGTGCCGAGAAGGAACGTCCCCACTGTGCTGTGGCTAGGAAGCTCAGAGCGCCAGTGCTTGTGGGGCTGTGGAAGGGCTGCCTAGGGCAGGTGATGGCCAGCAAGAGCTTTCAGTGCTAGCCCCTTTGGTGTGGGAGCAGTGGCTGGACGTTTTGAATTTCGGAGCTGGGCTGTGGCTGTGCCGAGAAGGAACGTCCCCACTGTGCTGTGGCTAGGAAGCTCAGAGCGCCAGTGCTTGTGGGGCTGTGGAAGGGCTGCCTAGGGCAGGTGATGGCCAGCAAGAGCTTTCAGTGCTAGCCCCTTTGGTGTGGGAGCAGTGGCTGGACGTTTTGAATTTCGGAGCTGGGCTGTGGCTGTGCCGAGAAGGAACGTCCCCACTGTGCTGTGGCTAGGAAGCTCAGAGCGCCAGTGCTTGTGGGGCTGTGGAAGGGCTGCCTAGGGCAGGTGCTGGCCAGCAAGAGCTTTCAGTGCTAGCCCCTTTGGTGTGGGAGCAGTGGCTGGACGTTTTGAATTTCGGAGCTGGGCTGTGGCTGTGCCGAGAAGGAACGTCCCCACTGTGCTGTGGCTAGGAAGCTCAGAGCGCCAGTGCTTGTGGGGCTGTGGAAGGGCTGCCTAGGGCAGGTGATGGCCAGCAAGAGCTTTCAGTGCTAGCCCCTTTGGTGTGGGAGCAGTGGCTGGACGTTTTGAATTTCGGAGCTGGGCTGTGGCTGTGCCGAGAAGGAACGTCCCCACTGTGCTGTGGCTAGGAAGCTCAGAGCGCCAGTGCTTGTGGGGCTGTGGAAGGGCTGCCTAGGGCAGGTGCTGGCCAGCAAGAGCTTTCAGTGCTAGCCCCTTTGGTGTGGGAGCAGTGGCTGGACGTTTCGAATTTCGGAGCTGGGCTGTGGCTGTGCCGAGAAGGAACGTCCCCACTGTGCTGTGGCTAGGAAGCTCAGAGCGCCAGTGCTTGTGGGGCTGTGGAAGGGCTGCCTAGGGCAGGTGATGGCCAGCAAGAGCTTTCAGTGCTAGCCCCTTTGGTGTGGGAGCAGTGGCTGGACGTTTTGAATTTCGGAGCTGGGCTGTGGCTGTGCCGAGAAGGAACGTCCCCACTGTGCTGTGGCTAGGAAGCTCAGAGCGCCAGTGCTTGTGGGGCTGTGGAAGGGCTGCCTAGGGCAGGTGATGGCCAGCAAGAGCTTTCAGTGCTAGCCCCTTTGGTGTGGGAGCAGTGGCTGGACGTTTTGAATTTCGGAGCTGGGCTGTGGCTGTGCTGAGAAGGAACGTCCCCACTGTGCTGTGGCTAGGAAGCTCAGAGTGCCAGTGCTTGTGGGGCTGTGGAAGGGCTGCCTAGGGCAGGTGATGGCCAGCAAGAGCTTTCAGTGCTAGCCCCTTTGGTGTGGGAGCAGTGGCTGGACGTTTTGAATTTCGGAGCTGGGCTGTGGCTGTGCCGAGAAGGAACGTCCCCACTGTGCTGTGGCTAGGAAGCTCAGAGCGCCAGTGCTTGTGGGGCTGTGGAAGGGCTGCCTAGGGCAGGTGATGGCCAGCAAGAGCTTTCAGTGCTAGCCCCTTTGGTGTGGGAGCAGTGGCTGGACGTTTTGAATTTGGGAGCTGGGCTGTGGCTGTGCCGAGAAGGAACGTCCCCACTGTGCTGTGGCTAGGAAGCTCAGAGCGCCAGTGCTTGTGGGGCTGTGGAAGGGCTGCCTAGGGCAGGTGCTGGCCAGCAAGAGCTTTCAGTGCTAGCCCCTTTGGTGTGGGAGCAGTGGCTGGACGTTTCGAATTTCGGAGCTGGGCTGTGGCTGTGCCGAGAAGGAACGTCCCCACTGTGCTGTGGCTAGGAAGCTCAGAGCGCCAGTGCTTGTGGGGCTGTGGAAGGGCTGCCTAGGGCAGGTGCTGGCCAGCAAGAGCTTTCAGTGCTAGCCCCTTTGGTGTGGGAGCAGTGGCTGGACGTTTTGAATTTCGGAGCTGGGCTGTGGCTGTGCCGAGAAGGAACGTCCCCACTGTGCTGTGGCTAGGAAGCTCAGAGCGCCAGTGCTTGTGGGGCTGTGGAAGGGCTGCCTAGGGCAGGTGCTGGCCAGCAAGAGCTTTCAGTGCTAGCCCCTTTGGTGTGGGAGCAGTGGCTGGACGTTTTGAATTTGGGAGCTGGGCTGTGGCTGTGCCGAGAAGGAACGTCCCCACTGTGCTGTGGCTAGGAAGCTCAGAGCGCCAGTGCTTGTGGGGCTGTGGAAGGGCTGCCTAGGGCAGGTGCTGGCCAGCAAGAGCTTTCAGTGCTAGCCCCTTTGGTGTGGGAGCAGTGGCTGGACGTTTTGAATTTCGGAGCTGGGCTGTGGCTGTGCCGAGAAGGAACGTCCCCACTGTGCTGTGACTAGGAAGCTCAGAGCGCCAGTGCTTGTGGGGCTGTGGAAGGGCTGCCTAGGGCAGGTGATGGCCAGCAAGAGCTTTCAGTGCTAGCCCCTTTGGTGTGGGAGCAGTGGCTGGACGTTTCGAATTTCGGAGCTGGGCTGTGGCTGTGCCGAGAAGGAACGTCCCCACTGTGCTGTGGCTAGGAAGCTCAGAGCGCCAGTGCTTGTGGGGCTGTGGAAGGGCTGCCTAGGGAAGGTAATGGCCAGCAAGAGCTTTCAGTGCTAGCCCCTTTGGTGTGGGAGCAGTGGCTGGACGTTTTGAATTTCGGAGCTGGGCTGTGGCTGTGCTGAGAAGGAACGTCCCCACTGTGCTGTGGCTAGGAAGCTCAGAGCGCCAGTGCTTGTGGGGCTGTGGAAGGGCTGCCTAGGGCAGGTGATGGCCAGCAAGAGCTTTCAGTGCTAGCCCCTTTGGTGTGGGAGCAGTGGCTGGACGTTTTGAATTTCGGAGCTGGGCTGTGGCTGTGCCGAGAAGGAACGTCCCCACTGTGCTGTGGCTAGGAAGCTCAGAGCGCCAGTGCTTGTGGGGCTGTGGAAGGGCTGCCTAGGGCAGGTGATGGCCAGCAAGAGCTTTCAGTGCTAGCCCCTTTGGTGTGGGAGCAGTGGCTGGACGTTTTGAATTTCGGAGCTGGGCTGTGGCTGTGCCGAGAAGGAACGTCCCCACTGTGCTGTGGCTAGGAAGCTCAGAGCGCCAGTGCTTGTGGGGCTGTGGAAGGGCTGCCTAGGGCAGGTGCTGGCCAGCAAGAGCTTTCAGTGCTAGCCCCTTTGGTGTGGGAGCAGTGGCTGGACGTTTTGAATTTGGGAGCTGGGCTGTGGCTGTGCCGAGAAGGAACGTCCCCACTGTGCTGTGGCTAGGAAGCTCAGAGCGCCAGTGCTTGTGGGGCTGTGGAAGGGCTGCCTAGGGCAGGTGATGGCCAGCAAGAGCTTTCAGTGCTAGCCCCTTTGGTGTGGGAGCAGTGGCTGGACGTTTCGAATTTCGGAGCTGGGCTGTGGCTGTGCCGAGAAGGAACGTCCCCACTGTGCTGTGGCTAGGAAGCTCAGAGCGCCAGTGCTTGTGGGGCTGTGGAAGGGCTGCCTAGGGAAGGTAATGGCCAGCAAGAGCTTTCAGTGCTAGCCCCTTTGGTGTGGGAGCAGTGGCTGGACGTTTTGAATTTCGGAGCTGGGCTCTGGCTGTGCCGAGAAGGAACGTCCCCACTGTGCTGTGGCTAGGAAGCTCAGAGCGCCAGTGCTTGTGGGGCTGTGGAAGGGCTGCCTAGGGCAGGTGATGGCCAGCAAGAGCTTTCAGTGCTAGCCCCTTTGGTGTGGGAGCAGTGGCTGGACGTTTTGAATTTCGGAGCTGGGCTGTGGCTGTGCCGAGAAGGAACGTCCCCACTGTGCTGTGGCTAGGAAGCTCAGAGCGCCAGTGCTTGTGGGGCTGTGGAAGGGCTGCCTAGGGCAGGTGATGGCCAGCAAGAGCTTTCAGTGCTAGCCCCTTTGGTGTGGGAGCAGTGGCTGGACGTTTCGAATTTCGGAGCTGGGCTGTGGCTGTGCCGAGAAGGAACGTCCCCACTGTGCTGTGGCTAGGAAGCTCAGAGCGCCAGTGCTTGTGGGGCTGTGGAAGGGCTGCCTAGGGCAGGTGATGGCCAGCAAGAGCTTTCAGTGCTAGCCCCTTTGGTGTGGGAGCAGTGGCTGGACGTTTTGAATTTCGGAGCTGGGCTGTGGCTGTGCCGAGAAGGAACGTCCCCACTGTGCTGTGACTAGGAAGCTCAGAGCGCCAGTGCTTGTGGGGCTTTGGAAGGGCTGCCTAGGGCAGGTGATGGCCAGCAAGAGCTTTCAGTGCTAGCCCCTTTGGTGTGGGAGCAGTGGCTGGACGTTTCGAATTTCGGAGCTGGGCTGTGGCTGTGCCGAGAAGGAACGTCCCCACTGTGCTGTGGCTAGGAAGCTCAGAGCGCCAGTGCTTGTGGGGCTGTGGAAGGGCTGCCTAGGGCAGGTGCTGGCCAGCAAGAGCTTTCAGTGCTAGCCCCTTTGGTGTGGGAGCAGTGGCTGGACGTTTTGAATTTCGGAGCTGGGCTGTGGCTGTGCCGAGAAGGAACGTCCCCACTGTGCTGTGGCTAGGAAGCTCAGAGCGCCAGTGCTTGTGGGGCTGTGGAAGGGCTGCCTAGGGCAGGTGATGGCCAGCAAGAGCTTTCAGTGCTAGCCCCTTTGGTGTGGGAGCAGTGGCTGGACGTTTCGAATTTCGGAGCTGGGCTGTGGCTGTGCCGAGAAGGAACGTCCCCACTGTGCTGTGGCTAGGAAGCTCAGAGCGCCAGTGCTTGTGGGGCTGTGGAAGGGCTGCCTAGGGCAGGTGATGGCCAGCAAGAGCTTTCAGTGCTAGCCCCTTTGGTGTGGGAGCAGTGGCTGGACGTTTTGAATTTCGGAGCTGGGCTGTGGCTGTGCCGAGAAGGAACGTCCCCACTGTGCTGTGGCTAGGAAGCTCAGAGCGCCAGTGCTTGTGGGGCTGTGGAAGGGCTGCCTAGGGCAGGTGATGGCCAGCAAGAGCTTTCAGTGCTAGCCCCTTTGGTGTGGGAGCAGTGGCTGGACGTTTTGAATTTCGGAGCTGGGCTGTGGCTGTGCCGAGAAGGAACGTCCCCACTGTGCTGTGGCTAGGAAGCTCAGAGCGCCAGTGCTTGTGGGGCTGTGGAAGGGCTGCCTAGGGCAGGTGATGGCCAGCAAGAGCTTTCAGTGCTAGCCCCTTTGGTGTGGGAGCAGTGGCTGGACGTTTTGAATTTCGGAGCTGGGCTGTGGCTGTGCCGAGAAGGAACGTCCCCACTGTGCTGTGGCTAGGAAGCTCAGAGCGCCAGTGCTTGTGGGGCTGTGGAAGGGCTGCCTAGGGCAGGTGATGGCCAGCAAGAGCTTTCAGTGCTAGCCCCTTTGGTGTGGGAGCAGTGGCTGGACGTTTTGAATTTCGGAGCTGGGCTGTGGCTGTGCTGAGAAGGAACGTCCCCACTGTGCTGTGGCTAGGAAGCTCAGAGTGCCAGTGCTTGTGGGGCTGTGGAAGGGCTGCCTAGGGCAGGTGCTGGCCAGCAAGAGCTTTCAGTGCTAGCCCCTTTGGTGTGGGAGCAGTGGCTGGACGTTTTGAATTTCGGAGCTGGGCTGTGGCTGTGCCGAGAAGGAACGTCCCCACTGTGCTGTGGCTAGGAAGCTCAGAGCGCCAGTGCTTGTGGGGCTGTGGAAGGGCTGCCTAGGGCAGGTGCTGGCCAGCAAGAGCTTTCAGTGCTAGCCCCTTTGGTGTGGGAGCAGTGGCTGGACGTTTTGAATTTCGGAGCTGGGCTGTGGCTGTGCCGAGAAGGAACGTCCCCACTGTGCTGTGGCTAGGAAGCTCAGAGCGCCAGTGCTTGTGGGGCTGTGGAAGGGCTGCCTAGGGCAGGTGATGGCCAGCAAGAGCTTTCAGTGCTAGCCCCTTTGGTGTGGGAGCAGTGGCTGGACGTTTTGAATTTCGGAGCTGGGCTGTGGCTGTGCCGAGAAGGAACGTCCCCACTGTGCTGTGGCTAGGAAGCTCAGAGCGCCAGTGCTTGTGGGGCTGTGGAAGGGCTGCCTAGGGCAGGTGCTGGCCAGCAAGAGCTTTCAGTGCTAGCCCCTTTGATGTGGGAGCAGTGGCTGGACGTTTCGAATTTCGGAGCTGGGCTGTGGCTGTGCCGAGAAGGAACGTCCCCACTGTGCTGTGGCTAGGAAGCTCAGAGCGCCAGTGCTTGTGGGGCTGTGGAAGGGCTGCCTAGGGCAGGTGATGGCCAGCAAGAGCTTTCAGTGCTAGCCCCTTTGGTGTGGGAGCAGTGGCTGGACGTTTTGAATTTCGGAGCTGGGCTGTGGCTGTGCCGAGAAGGAACGTCCCCACTGTGCTGTGACTAGGAAGCTCAGAGCGCCAGTGCTTGTGGGGCTGTGGAAGGGCTGCCTAGGGCAGGTGATGGCCAGCAAGAGCTTTCAGTGCTAGCCCCTTTGGTGTGGGAGCAGTGGCTGGACGTTTTGAATTTCGGAGCTGGGCTGTGGCTGTGCTGAGAAGGAACGTCCCCACTGTGCTGTGGCTAGGAAGCTCAGAGTGCCAGTGCTTGTGGGGCTGTGGAAGGGCTGCCTAGGGCAGGTGATGGCCAGCAAGAGCTTTCAGTGCTAGCCCCTTTGGTGTGGGAGCAGTGGCTGGACGTTTTGAATTTCGGAGCTGGGCTGTGGCTGTGCCGAGAAGGAACGTCCCCACTGTGCTGTGGCTAGGAAGCTCAGAGCGCCAGTGCTTGTGGGGCTGTGGAAGGGCTGCCTAGGGCAGGTGATGGCCAGCAAGAGCTTTCAGTGCTAGCCCCTTTGGTGTGGGAGCAGTGGCTGGACGTTTTGAATTTGGGAGCTGGGCTGTGGCTGTGCCGAGAAGGAACGTCCCCACTGTGCTGTGGCTAGGAAGCTCAGAGCGCCAGTGCTTGTGGGGCTGTGGAAGGGCTGCCTAGGGCAGGTGCTGGCCAGCAAGAGCTTTCAGTGCTAGCCCCTTTGGTGTGGGAGCAGTGGCTGGACGTTTTCAATTTCGGAGCTGGGCTGTGGCTGTGCCGAGAAGGAACGTCCCCACTGTGCTGTGGCTAGGAAGCTCAGAGCGCCAGTGCTTGTGGGGCTGTGGAAGGGCTGCCTAGGGCAGGTGCTGGCCAGCAAGAGCTTTCAGTGCTAGCCCCTTTGGTGTGGGAGCAGTGGCTGGACGTTTTGAATTTCGGAGCTGGGCTGTGGCTGTGCCGAGAAGGAACGTCCCCACTGTGCTGTGGCTAGGAAGCTCAGAGCGCCAGTGCTTGTGGGGCTGTGGAAGGGCTGCCTAGGGCAGGTGATGGCCAGCAAGAGCTTTCAGTGCTAGCCCCTTTGGTGTGGGAGCAGTGGCTGGACGTTTTGAATTTCGGAGCTGGGCTGTGGCTGTGCCGAGAAGGAACGTCCCCACTGTGCTGTGGCTAGGAAGCTCAGAGCGCCAGTGCTTGTGGGGCTGTGGAAGGGCTGCCTAGGGCAGGTGCTGGCCAGCAAGAGCTTTCAGTGCTAGCCCCTTTGATGTGGGAGCAGTGGCTGGACGTTTTGAATTTGGGAGCTGGGCTGTGGCTGTGCCGAGAAGGAACGTCCCCACTGTGCTGTGGCTAGGAAGCTCAGAGCGCCAGTGCTTGTGGGGCTGTGGAAGGGCTGCCTAGGGCAGGTGATGTCCAGCAAGAGCTTTCAGTGCTAGCCCCTTTGGTGTGGGAGCAGTGGCTGGACGTTTTGAATTTCGGAGCTGGGCTCTGGCTGTGCCGAGAAGGAACGTCCCCACTGTGCTGTGACTAGGAAGCTCAGAGCGCCAGTGCTTGTGGGGCTGTGGAAGGGCTGCCTAGGGCAGGTGATGGCCAGCAAGAGCTTTCAGTGCTAGCCCCTTTGGTGTGGGAGCAGTGGCTGGACGTTTCGAATTTCGGAGCTGGGCTGTGGCTGTGCCGAGAAGGAACGTCCCCACTGTGCTGTGGCTAGGAAGCTCAGAGCGCCAGTGCTTGTGGGGCTGTGGAAGGGCTGCCTAGGGCAGGTGCTGGCCAGCAAGAGCTTTCAGTGCTAGCCCCTTTGGTGTGGGAGCAGTGGCTGGACGTTTTGAATTTCGGAGCTGGGCTGTGGCTGTGCCGAGAAGGAACGTCCCCACTGTGCTGTGGCTAGGAAGCTCAGAGCGCCAGTGCTTGTGGGGCTGTGGAAGGGCTGCCTAGGGCAGGTGCTGGCCAGCAAGAGCTTTCAGTGCTAGCCCCTTTGGTGTGGGAGCAGTGGCTGGACGTTTTGAATTTCGGAGCTGGGCTGTGGCTGTGCCGAGAAGGAACGTCCCCACTGTGCTGTGGCTAGGAAGCTCAGAGCGCCAGTGCTTGTGGGGCTGTGGAAGGGCTGCCTAGGGCAGGTGATGGCCAGCAAGAGCTTTCAGTGCTAGCCCCTTTGGTGTGGGAGCAGTGGCTGGACGTTTTGAATTTCGGAGCTGGGCTCTGGCTGTGCCGAGAAGGAACGTCCCCACTGTGCTGTGGCTAGGAAGCTCAGAGCGCCAGTGCTTGTGGGGCTGTGGAAGGGCTGCCTAGGGCAGGTGCTGGCCAGCAAGAGCTTTCAGTGCTAGCCCCTTTGGTGTGGGAGCAGTGGCTGGACGTTTTGAATTTGGGAGCTGGGCTGTGGCTGTGCTGAGAAGGAACGTCCCCACTGTGCTGTGGCTAGGAAGCTCAGAGCGCCAGTGCTTGTGGGGCTGTGGAAGGGCTGCCTAGGGCAGGTGCTGGCCAGCAAGAGCTTTCAGTGCTAGCCCCTTTGGTGTGGGAGCAGTGGCTGGACGTTTCGAATTTCGGAGCTGGGCTGTGGCTGTGCCGAGAAGGAACGTCCCCACTGTGCTGTGGCTAGGAAGCTCAGAGCGCCAGTGCTTGTGGGGCTGTGGAAGGGCTGCCTAGGGCAGGTGCTGGCCAGCAAGAGCTTTCAGTGCTAGCCCCTTTGGTGTGGGAGCAGTGGCTGGACGTTTTCAATTTCGGAGCTGGGCTGTGGCTGTGCCGAGAAGGAACGTCCCCACTGTGCTGTGGCTAGGAAGCTCAGAGCGCCAGTGCTTGTGGGGCTGTGGAAGGGCTGCCTAGGGCAGGTGCTGGCCAGCAAGAGCTTTCAGTGCTAGCCCCTTTGGTGTGGGAGCAGTGGCTGGACGTTTTGAATTTCGGAGCTGGGCTGTGGCTGTGCCGAGAAGGAACGTCCCCACTGTGCTGTGGCTAGGAAGCTCAGAGCGCCAGTGCTTGTGGGGCTGTGGAAGGGCTGCCTAGGGCAGGTGATGGCCAGCAAGAGCTTTCAGTGCTAGCCCCTTTGGTGTGGGAGCAGTGGCTGGACGTTTTGAATTTCGGAGCTGGGCTGTGGCTGTGCCGAGAAGGAACGTCCCCACTGTGCTGTGGCTAGGAAGCTCAGAGCGCCAGTGCTTGTGGGGCTGTGGAAGGGCTGCCTAGGGCAGGTGCTGGCCAGCAAGAGCTTTCAGTGCTAGCCCCTTTGATGTGGGAGCAGTGGCTGGACGTTTTGAATTTCGGAGCTGGGCTGTGGCTGTGCCGAGAAGGAACGTCCCCACTGTGCTGTGGCTAGGAAGCTCAGAGCGCCAGTGCTTGTGGGGCTGTGGAAGGGCTGCCTAGGGCAGGTGATGTCCAGCAAGAGCTTTCAGTGCTAGCCCCTTTGGTGTGGGAGCAGTGGCTGGACGTTTTGAATTTCGGAGCTGGGCTCTGGCTGTGCCGAGAAGGAACGTCCCCACTGTGCTGTGACTAGGAAGCTCAGAGCGCCAGTGCTTGTGGGGCTGTGGAAGGGCTGCCTAGGGCAGGTGATGGCCAGCAAGAGCTTTCAGTGCTAGCCCCTTTGGTGTGGGAGCAGTGGCTGGACGTTTCGAATTTCGGAGCTGGGCTGTGGCTGTGCCGAGAAGGAACGTCCCCACTGTGCTGTGGCTAGGAAGCTCAGAGCGCCAGTGCTTGTGGGGCTGTGGAAGGGCTGCCTAGGGCAGGTGCTGGCCAGCAAGAGCTTTCAGTGCTAGCCCCTTTGGTGTGGGAGCAGTGGCTGGACGTTTTGAATTTCGGAGCTGGGCTGTGGCTGTGCCGAGAAGGAACGTCCCCACTGTGCTGTGGCTAGGAAGCTCAGAGCGCCAGTGCTTGTGGGGCTGTGGAAGGGCTGCCTAGGGCAGGTGCTGGCCAGCAAGAGCTTTCAGTGCTAGCCCCTTTGGTGTGGGAGCAGTGGCTGGACGTTTCGAATTTCGGAGCTGGGCTCTGGCTGTGCCGAGAAGGAACGTCCCCACTGTGCTGTGGCTAGGAAGCTCAGAGCGCCAGTGCTTGTGGGGCTGTGGAAGGGCTGCCTAGGGCAGGTGCTGGCCAGCAAGAGCTTTCAGTGCTAGCCCCTTTGGTGTGGGAGCAGTGGCTGGACGTTTTGAATTTCGGAGCTGGGCTGTGGCTGTGCTGAGAAGGAACGTCCCCACTGTGCTGTGGCTAGGAAGCTCAGAGCGCCAGTGCTTGTGGGGCTGTGGAAGGGCTGCCTAGGGCAGGTGATGGCCAGCAAGAGCTTTCAGTGCTAGCCCCTTTGGTGTGGGAGCAGTGGCTGGACGTTTTGAATTTGGGAGCTGGGCTGTGGCTGTGCCGAGAAGGAACGTCCCCACTGTGCTGTGGCTAGGAAGCTCAGAGCGCCAGTGCTTGTGGGGCTGTGGAAGGGCTGCCTAGGGCAGGTGCTGGCCAGCAAGAGCTTTCAGTGCTAGCCCCTTTGGTGTGGGAGCAGTGGCTGGACGTTTTGAATTTCGGAGCTGGGCTGTGGCTGTGCCGAGAAGGAACGTCCCCACTGTGCTGTGGCTAGGAAGCTCAGAGCGCCAGTGCTTGTGGGGCTGTGGAAGGGCTGCCTAGGGCAGGTGATGGCCAGCAAGAGCTTTCAGTGCTAGCCCCTTTGGTGTGGGAGCAGTGGCTGGACGTTTTGAATTTGGGAGCTGGGCTGTGGCTGTGCCGAGAAGGAACGTCCCCACTGTGCTGTGGCTAGGAAGCTCAGAGCGCCAGTGCTTGTGGGGCTGTGGAAGGGCTGCCTAGGGCAGGTGCTGGCCAGCAAGAGCTTTCAGTGCTAGCCCCTTTGGTGTGGGAGCAGTGGCTGGACGTTTCGAATTTCGGAGTTGGGCTGTGGCTGTGCCGAGAAGGAACGTCCCCACTGTGCTGTGGCTAGGAAGCTCAGAGCGCCAGTGCTTGTGGGGCTGTGGAAGGGCTGCCTAGGGAAGGTAATGGCCAGCAAGAGCTTTCAGTGCTAGCCCCTTTGGTGTGGGAGCAGTGGCTGGACGTTTTGAATTTCGGAGCTGGGCTGTGGCTGTGCCGAGAAGGAACGTCCCCACTGTGCTGTGGCTAGGAAGCTCAGAGCGCCAGTGTTTGTGGGGCTGTGGAAGGGCTGCCTAGGGCAGGTGATGGCCAGCAAGAGCTTTCAGTGCTAGCCCCTTTGGTGTGGGAGCAGTGGCTGGACGTTTTGAATTTCGGAGCTGGGCTGTGGCTGTGCCGAGAAGGAACGTCCCCACTGTGCTGTGGCTAGGAAGCTCAGAGCGCCAGTGCTTGTGGGGCTGTGGAAGGGCTGCCTAGGGCAGGTAATGGCCAGCAAGAGCTTTCAGTGCTAGCCCCTTTGGTGTGGGAGCAGTGGCTGGACGTTTTGAATTTCGGAGCTGGGCTCTGGCTGTGCCGAGAAGGAACGTCCCCACTGTGCTGTGGCTAGGAAGCTCAGAGCGCCAGTGCTTGTGGGGCTGTGGAAGGGCTGCCTAGGGCAGGTGATGGCCAGCAAGAGCTTTCAGTGCTAGCCCCTTTGGTGTGGGAGCAGTGGCTGGACGTTTTGAATTTCGGAGCTGGGCTGTGGCTGTGCCGAGAAGGAACGTCCCCACTGTGCTGTGGCTAGGAAGCTCAGAGCGCCAGTGCTTGTGGGGCTGTGGAAGGGCTGCCTAGGGCAGGTGCTGGCCAGCAAGAGCTTTCAGTGCTAGCCCCTTTGGTGTGGGAGCAGTGGCTGGACGTTTTGAATTTCGGAGCTGGGCTGTGGCTGTGCCGAGAAGGAACGTCCCCACTGTGCTGTGGCTAGGAAGCTCAGAGCGCCAGTGCTTGTGGGGCTGTGGAAGGGCTGCCTAGGGCAGGTGCTGGCCAGCAAGAGCTTTCAGTGCTAGCCCCTTTGGTGTGGGAGCAGTGGCTGGACGTTTCGAATTTCGGAGCTGGGCTGTGGCTGTGCCGAGAAGGAACGTCCCCACTGTGCTGTGGCTAGGAAGCTCAGAGCGCCAGTGCTTGTGGGGCTGTGGAAGGGCTGCCTAGGGCAGGTGATGGCCAGCAAGAGCTTTCAGTGCTAGCCCCTTTGGTGTGGGAGCAGTGGCTGGACGTTTTGAATTTCGGAGCTGGGCTCTGGCTGTGCCGAGAAGGAACGTCCCCACTGTGCTGTGGCTAGGAAGCTCAGAGCGCCAGTGCTTGTGGGGCTGTGGAAGGGCTGCCTAGGGCAGGTGATGGCCAGCAAGAGCTTTCAGTGCTAGCCCCTTTGGTGTGGGAGCAGTGGCTGGACGTTTTGAATTTCGGAGCTGGGCTGTGGCTGTGCCGAGAAGGAACGTCCCCACTGTGCTGTGGCTAGGAAGCTCAGAGCGCCAGTGCTTGTGGGGCTGTGGAAGGGCTGCCTAGGGCAGGTGATGGCCAGCAAGAGCTTTCAGTGCTAGCCCCTTTGGTGTGGGAGCAGTGGCTGGACGTTTTGAATTTCGGAGCTGGGCTGTGGCTGTGCCGAGAAGGAACGTCCCCACTGTGCTGTGGCTAGGAAGCTCAGAGCGCCAGTGCTTGTGGGGCTGTGGAAGGGCTGCCTAGGGCAGGTGATGGCCAGCAAGAGCTTTCAGTGCTAGCCCCTTTGGTGTGGGAGCAGTGGCTGGACGTTTTGAATTTCGGAGCTGGGCTGTGGCTGTGCTGAGAAGGAACGTCCCCACTGTGCTGTGGCTAGGAAGCTCAGAGCGCCAGTGCTTGTGGGGCTGTGGAAGGGCTGCCTAGGGCAGGTGATGGCCAGCAAGAGCTTTCAGTGCTAGCCCCTTTGGTGTGGGAGCAGTGGCTGGACGTTTTGAATTTCGGAGCTGGGCTGTGGCTGTGCCGAGAAGGAACGTCCCCACTGTGCTGTGGCTAGGAAGCTCAGAGCGCCAGTGCTTGTGGGGCTGTGGAAGGGCTGCCTAGGGCAGGTGATGGCCAGCAAGAGCTTTCAGTGCTAGCCCCTTTGGTGTGGGAGCAGTGGCTGGACGTTTTGAATTTGGGAGCTGGGCTGTGGCTGTGCCGAGAAGGAACGTCCCCACTGTGCTGTGGCTAGGAAGCTCAGAGCGCCAGTGCTTGTGGGGCTGTGGAAGGGCTGCCTAGGGCAGGTGATGGCCAGCAAGAGCTTTCAGTGCTAGCCCCTTTGGTGTGGGAGCAGTGGCTGGACGTTTTGAATTTGGGAGCTGGGCTGTGGCTGTGCCGAGAAGGAACGTCCCCACTGTGCTGTGGCTAGGAAGCTCAGAGCGCCAGTGCTTGTGGGGCTGTGGAAGGGCTGCCTAGGGCAGGTGCTGGCCAGCAAGAGCTTTCAGTGCTAGCCCCTTTGGTGTGGGAGCAGTGGCTGGACGTTTCGAATTTCGGAGCTGGGCTGTGGCTGTGCCGAGAAGGAACGTCCCCACTGTGCTGTGGCTAGGAAGCTCAGAGCGCCAGTGCTTGTGGGGCTGTGGAAGGGCTGCCTAGGGCAGGTGATGGCCAGCAAGAGCTTTCAGTGCTAGCCCCTTTGGTGTGGGAGCAGTGGCTGGACGTTTCGAATTTCGGAGCTGGGCTGTGGCTGTGCCGAGAAGGAACGTCCCCACTGTGCTGTGGCTAGGAAGCTCAGAGCGCCAGTGCTTGTGGGGCTGTGGAAGGGCTGCCTAGGGCAGGTGCTGGCCAGCAAGAGCTTTCAGTGCTAGCCCCTTTGGTGTGGGAGCAGTGGCTGGACGTTTCGAATTTCGGAGCTGGGCTGTGGCTGTGCCGAGAAGGAACGTCCCCACTGTGCTGTGGCTAGGAAGCTCAGAGTGCCAGTGCTTGTGGGGCTGTGGAAGGGCTGCCTAGGGCAGGTGATGGCCAGCAAGAGCTTTCAGTGCTAGCCCCTTTGGTGTGGGAGCAGTGGCTGGACGTTTTGAATTTCGGAGCTGGGCTGTGGCTGTGCCGAGAAGGAACGTCCCCACTGTGCTGTGGCTAGGAAGCTCAGAGCGCCAGTGCTTGTGGGGCTGTGGAAGGGCTGCCTAGGGCAGGTGCTGGCCAGCAAGAGCTTTCAGTGCTAGCCCCTTTGGTGTGGGAGCAGTGGCTGGACGTTTTCAATTTCGGAGCTGGGCTGTGGCTGTGCCGAGAAGGAACGTCCCCACTGTGCTGTGGCTAGGAAGCTCAGAGCGCCAGTGCTTGTGGGGCTGTGGAAGGGCTGCCTAGGGCAGGTGCTGGCCAGCAAGAGCTTTCAGTGCTAGCCCCTTTGGTGTGGGAGCAGTGGCTGGACGTTTCGAATTTCGGAGCTGGGCTGTGGCTGTGCCGAGAAGGAACGTCCCCACTGTGCTGTGGCTAGGAAGCTCAGAGCGCCAGTGCTTGTGGGGCTGTGGAAGGGCTGCCTAGGGCAGGTGATGGCCAGCAAGAGCTTTCAGTGCTAGCCCCTTTGGTGTGGGAGCAGTGGCTGGACGTTTTGAATTTCGGAGCTGGGCTGTGGCTGTGCCGAGAAGGAACGTCCCCACTGTGCTGTGACTAGGAAGCTCAGAGCGCCAGTGCTTGTGGGGCTGTGGAAGGGCTGCCTAGGGCAGGTGATGGCCAGCAAGAGCTTTCAGTGCTAGCCCCTTTGGTGTGGGAGCAGTGGCTGGACGTTTCGAATTTCGGAGCTGGGCTGTGGCTGTGCCGAGAAGGAACGTCCCCACTGTGCTGTGGCTAGGAAGCTCAGAGCGCCAGTGCTTGTGGGGCTGTGGAAGGGCTGCCTAGGGCAGGTGCTGGCCAGCAAGAGCTTTCAGTGCTAGCCCCTTTGGTGTGGGAGCAGTGGCTGGACGTTTTGAATTTCGGAGCTGGGCTGTGGCTGTGCCGAGAAGGAACGTCCCCACTGTGCTGTGGCTAGGAAGCTCAGAGCGCCAGTGCTTGTGGGGCTGTGGAAGGGCTGCCTAGGGCAGGTGATGGCCAGCAAGAGCTTTCAGTGCTAGCCCCTTTGGTGTGGGAGCAGTGGCTGGACGTTTTGAATTTCGGAGCTGGGCTCTGGCTGTGCCGAGAAGGAACGTCCCCACTGTGCTGTGGCTAGGAAGCTCAGAGCGCCAGTGCTTGTGGGGCTGTGGAAGGGCTGCCTAGGGCAGGTGCTGGCCAGCAAGAGCTTTCAGTGCTAGCCCCTTTGGTGTGGGAGCAGTGGCTGGACGTTTTGAATTTCGGAGCTGGGCTGTGGCTGTGCTGAGAAGGAACGTCCCCACTGTGCTGTGGCTAGGAAGCTCAGAGCGCCAGTGCTTGTGGGGCTGTGGAAGGGCTGCCTAGGGCAGGTGATGGCCAGCAAGAGCTTTCAGTGCTAGCCCCTTTGGTGTGGGAGCAGTGGCTGGACGTTTCGAATTTCGGAGCTGGGCTGTGGCTGTGCCGAGAAGGAACGTCCCCACTGTGCTGTGGCTAGGAAGCTCAGAGCGCCAGTGCTTGTGGGGCTGTGGAAGGGCTGCCTAGGGCAGGTGATGGCCAGCAAGAGCTTTCAGTGCTAGCCCCTTTGGTGTGGGAGCAGTGGCTGGACGTTTTGAATTTCGGAGCTGGGCTGTGGCTGTGCCGAGAAGGAACGTCCCCACTGTGCTGTGGCTAGGAAGCTCAGAGCGCCAGTGCTTGTGGGGCTGTGGAAGGGCTGCCTAGGGCAGGTGATGGCCAGCAAGAGCTTTCAGTGCTAGCCCCTTTGGTGTGGGAGCAGTGGCTGGACGTTTTGAATTTGGGAGCTGGGCTGTGGCTGTGCCGAGAAGGAACGTCCCCACTGTGCTGTGGCTAGGAAGCTCAGAGCGCCAGTGCTTGTGGGGCTGTGGAAGGGCTGCCTAGGGCAGGTGCTGGCCAGCAAGAGCTTTCAGTGCTAGCCCCTTTGGTGTGGGAGCAGTGGCTGGACGTTTTGAATTTGGGAGCTGGGCTGTGGCTGTGCTGAGAAGGAACGTCCCCACTGTGCTGTGGCTAGGAAGCTCAGAGCGCCAGTGCTTGTGGGGCTGTGGAAGGGCTGCCTAGGGCAGGTGCTGGCCAGCAAGAGCTTTCAGTGCTAGCCCCTTTGGTGTGGGAGCAGTGGCTGGACGTTTCGAATTTCGGAGCTGGGCTGTGGCTGTGCCGAGAAGGAACGTCCCCACTGTGCTGTGGCTAGGAAGCTCAGAGCGCCAGTGCTTGTGGGGCTGTGGAAGGGCTGCCTAGGGCAGGTGCTGGCCAGCAAGAGCTTTCAGTGCTAGCCCCTTTGGTGTGGGAGCAGTGGCTGGACGTTTTCAATTTCGGAGCTGGGCTGTGGCTGTGCCGAGAAGGAACGTCCCCACTGTGCTGTGGCTAGGAAGCTCAGAGCGCCAGTGCTTGTGGGGCTGTGGAAGGGCTGCCTAGGGCAGGTGCTGGCCAGCAAGAGCTTTCAGTGCTAGCCCCTTTGGTGTGGGAGCAGTGGCTGGACGTTTTGAATTTCGGAGCTGGGCTGTGGCTGTGCCGAGAAGGAACGTCCCCACTGTGCTGTGGCTAGGAAGCTCAGAGCGCCAGTGCTTGTGGGGCTGTGGAAGGGCTGCCTAGGGCAGGTGATGGCCAGCAAGAGCTTTCAGTGCTAGCCCCTTTGGTGTGGGAGCAGTGGCTGGACGTTTTGAATTTCGGAGCTGGGCTGTGGCTGTGCCGAGAAGGAACGTCCCCACTGTGCTGTGGCTAGGAAGCTCAGAGCGCCAGTGCTTGTGGGGCTGTGGAAGGGCTGCCTAGGGCAGGTGCTGGCCAGCAAGAGCTTTCAGTGCTAGCCCCTTTGATGTGGGAGCAGTGGCTGGACGTTTTGAATTTGGGAGCTGGGCTGTGGCTGTGCCGAGAAGGAACGTCCCCACTGTGCTGTGGCTAGGAAGCTCAGAGCGCCAGTGCTTGTGGGGCTGTGGAAGGGCTGCCTAGGGCAGGTGATGTCCAGCAAGAGCTTTCAGTGCTAGCCCCTTTGGTGTGGGAGCAGTGGCTGGACGTTTTGAATTTCGGAGCTGGGCTCTGGCTGTGCCGAGAAGGAACGTCCCCACTGTGCTGTGACTAGGAAGCTCAGAGCGCCAGTGCTTGTGGGGCTGTGGAAGGGCTGCCTAGGGCAGGTGATGGCCAGCAAGAGCTTTCAGTGCTAGCCCCTTTGGTGTGGGAGCAGTGGCTGGACGTTTTGAATTTCGGAGCTGGGCTGTGGCTGTGCCGAGAAGGAACGTCCCCACTGTGCTGTGGCTAGGAAGCTCAGAGCGCCAGTGCTTGTGGGGCTGTGGAAGGGCTGCCTAGGGCAGGTGATGGCCAGCAAGAGCTTTCAGTGCTAGCCCCTTTGGTGTGGGAGCAGTGGCTGGACGTTTTGAATTTGGGAGCTGGGCTGTGGCTGTGCCGAGAAGGAACGTCCCCACTGTGCTGTGGCTAGGAAGCTCAGAGCGCCAGTGCTTGTGGGGCTGTGGAAGGGCTGCCTAGGGCAGGTGATGGCCAGCAAGAGCTTTCAGTGCTAGCCCCTTTGGTGTGGGAGCAGTGGCTGGACGTTTTGAATTTGGGAGCTGGGCTGTGGCTGTGCCGAGAAGGAACGTCCCCACTGTGCTGTGGCTAGGAAGCTCAGAGCGCCAGTGCTTGTGGGGCTGTGGAAGGGCTGCCTAGGGCAGGTGCTGGCCAGCAAGAGCTTTCAGTGCTAGCCCCTTTGGTGTGGGAGCAGTGGCTGGACGTTTCGAATTTCGGAGCTGGGCTGTGGCTGTGCCGAGAAGGAACGTCCCCACTGTGCTGTGGCTAGGAAGCTCAGAGCGCCAGTGCTTGTGGGGCTGTGGAAGGGCTGCCTAGGGCAGGTGCTGGCCAGCAAGAGCTTTCAGTGCTAGCCCCTTTGGTGTGGGAGCAGTGGCTGGACGTTTTCAATTTCGGAGCTGGGCTGTGGCTGTGCCGAGAAGGAACGTCCCCACTGTGCTGTGGCTAGGAAGCTCAGAGCGCCAGTGCTTGTGGGGCTGTGGAAGGGCTGCCTAGGGCAGGTGCTGGCCAGCAAGAGCTTTCAGTGCTAGCCCCTTTGGTGTGGGAGCAGTGGCTGGACGTTTTGAATTTCGGAGCTGGGCTGTGGCTGTGCCGAGAAGGAACGTCCCCACTGTGCTGTGGCTAGGAAGCTCAGAGCGCCAGTGCTTGTGGGGCTGTGGAAGGGCTGCCTAGGGCAGGTGATGGCCAGCAAGAGCTTTCAGTGCTAGCCCCTTTGGTGTGGGAGCAGTGGCTGGACGTTTTGAATTTCGGAGCTGGGCTGTGGCTGTGCCGAGAAGGAACGTCCCCACTGTGCTGTGGCTAGGAAGCTCAGAGCGCCAGTGCTTGTGGGGCTGTGGAAGGGCTGCCTAGGGCAGGTGCTGGCCAGCAAGAGCTTTCAGTGCTAGCCCCTTTGATGTGGGAGCAGTGGCTGGACGTTTCGAATTTCGGAGCTGGGCTGTGGCTGTGCCGAGAAGGAACGTCCCCACTGTGCTGTGGCTAGGAAGCTCAGAGCGCCAGTGCTTGTGGGGCTGTGGAAGGGCTGCCTAGGGCAGGTGATGGCCAGCAAGAGCTTTCAGTGCTAGCCCCTTTGGTGTGGGAGCAGTGGCTGGACGTTTTGAATTTCGGAGCTGGGCTGTGGCTGTGCCGAGAAGGAACGTCCCCACTGTGCTGTGGCTAGGAAGCTCAGAGCGCCAGTGCTTGTGGGGCTGTGGAAGGGCTGCCTAGGGCAGGTGATGGCCAGCAAGAGCTTTCAGTGCTAGCCCCTTTGGTGTGGGAGCAGTGGCTGGACGTTTTGAATTTTGGAGCTGGGCTGTGGCTGTGCCGAGAAGGAACGTCCCCACTGTGCTGTGGCTAGGAAGCTCAGAGCGCCAGTGCTTGTGGGGCTGTGGAAGGGCTGCCTAGGGCAGGTGCTGGCCAGCAAGAGCTTTCAGTGCTAGCCCCTTTGGTGTGGGAGCAGTGGCTGGACGTTTTGAATTTCGGAGCTGGGCTGTGGCTGTGCCGAGAAGGAACGTCCCCACTGTGCTGTGGCTAGGAAGCTCAGAGCGCCAGTGCTTGTGGGGCTGTGGAAGGGCTGCCTAGGGCAGGTGATGGCCAGCAAGAGCTTTCAGTGCTAGCCCCTTTGGTGTGGGAGCAGTGGCTGGACGTTTTGAATTTCGGAGCTGGGCTCTGGCTGTGCCGAGAAGGAACGTCCCCACTGTGCTGTGGCTAGGAAGCTCAGAGCGCCAGTGCTTGTGGGGCTGTGGAAGGGCTGCCTAGGGCAGGTGCTGGCCAGCAAGAGCTTTCAGTGCTAGCCCCTTTGGTGTGGGAGCAGTGGCTGGACGTTTTGAATTTCGGAGCTGGGCTGTGGCTGTGCTGAGAAGGAACGTCCCCACTGTGCTGTGGCTAGGAAGCTCAGAGCGCCAGTGCTTGTGGGGCTGTGGAAGGGCTGCCTAGGGCAGGTGATGGCCAGCAAGAGCTTTCAGTGCTAGCCCCTTTGGTGTGGGAGCAGTGGCTGGACGTTTCGAATTTCGGAGCTGGGCTGTGGCTGTGCCGAGAAGGAACGTCCCCACTGTGCTGTGGCTAGGAAGCTCAGAGCGCCAGTGCTTGTGGGGCTGTGGAAGGGCTGCCTAGGGCAGGTGATGGCCAGCAAGAGCTTTCAGTGCTAGCCCCTTTGGTGTGGGAGCAGTGGCTGGACGTTTTGAATTTCGGAGCTGGGCTGTGGCTGTGCCGAGAAGGAACGTCCCCACTGTGCTGTGGCTAGGAAGCTCAGAGCGCCAGTGCTTGTGGGGCTGTGGAAGGGCTGCCTAGGGCAGGTGATGGCCAGCAAGAGCTTTCAGTGCTAGCCCCTTTGGTGTGGGAGCAGTGGCTGGACGTTTTGAATTTGGGAGCTGGGCTGTGGCTGTGCCGAGAAGGAACGTCCCCACTGTGCTGTGGCTAGGAAGCTCAGAGCGCCAGTGCTTGTGGGGCTGTGGAAGGGCTGCCTAGGGCAGGTGCTGGCCAGCAAGAGCTTTCAGTGCTAGCCCCTTTGGTGTGGGAGCAGTGGCTGGACGTTTTGAATTTGGGAGCTGGGCTGTGGCTGTGCTGAGAAGGAACGTCCCCACTGTGCTGTGGCTAGGAAGCTCAGAGCGCCAGTGCTTGTGGGGCTGTGGAAGGGCTGCCTAGGGCAGGTGCTGGCCAGCAAGAGCTTTCAGTGCTAGCCCCTTTGGTGTGGGAGCAGTGGCTGGACGTTTCGAATTTCGGAGCTGGGCTGTGGCTGTGCCGAGAAGGAACGTCCCCACTGTGCTGTGGCTAGGAAGCTCAGAGCGCCAGTGCTTGTGGGGCTGTGGAAGGGCTGCCTAGGGCAGGTGCTGGCCAGCAAGAGCTTTCAGTGCTAGCCCCTTTGGTGTGGGAGCAGTGGCTGGACGTTTTCAATTTCGGAGCTGGGCTGTGGCTGTGCCGAGAAGGAACGTCCCCACTGTGCTGTGGCTAGGAAGCTCAGAGCGCCAGTGCTTGTGGGGCTGTGGAAGGGCTGCCTAGGGCAGGTGCTGGCCAGCAAGAGCTTTCAGTGCTAGCCCCTTTGGTGTGGGAGCAGTGGCTGGACGTTTTGAATTTCGGAGCTGGGCTGTGGCTGTGCCGAGAAGGAACGTCCCCACTGTGCTGTGGCTAGGAAGCTCAGAGCGCCAGTGCTTGTGGGGCTGTGGAAGGGCTGCCTAGGGCAGGTGATGGCCAGCAAGAGCTTTCAGTGCTAGCCCCTTTGGTGTGGGAGCAGTGGCTGGACGTTTTGAATTTCGGAGCTGGGCTGTGGCTGTGCCGAGAAGGAACGTCCCCACTGTGCTGTGGCTAGGAAGCTCAGAGCGCCAGTGCTTGTGGGGCTGTGGAAGGGCTGCCTAGGGCAGGTGCTGGCCAGCAAGAGCTTTCAGTGCTAGCCCCTTTGATGTGGGAGCAGTGGCTGGACGTTTTGAATTTGGGAGCTGGGCTGTGGCTGTGCCGAGAAGGAACGTCCCCACTGTGCTGTGGCTAGGAAGCTCAGAGCGCCAGTGCTTGTGGGGCTGTGGAAGGGCTGCCTAGGGCAGGTGATGTCCAGCAAGAGCTTTCAGTGCTAGCCCCTTTGGTGTGGGAGCAGTGGCTGGACGTTTTGAATTTCGGAGCTGGGCTCTGGCTGTGCCGAGAAGGAACGTCCCCACTGTGCTGTGACTAGGAAGCTCAGAGCGCCAGTGCTTGTGGGGCTGTGGAAGGGCTGCCTAGGGCAGGTGATGGCCAGCAAGAGCTTTCAGTGCTAGCCCCTTTGGTGTGGGAGCAGTGGCTGGACGTTTCGAATTTCGGAGCTGGGCTGTGGCTGTGCCGAGAAGGAACGTCCCCACTGTGCTGTGGCTAGGAAGCTCAGAGCGCCAGTGCTTGTGGGGCTGTGGAAGGGCTGCCTAGGGCAGGTGCTGGCCAGCAAGAGCTTTCAGTGCTAGCCCCTTTGGTGTGGGAGCAGTGGCTGGACGTTTTGAATTTCGGAGCTGGGCTGTGGCTGTGCCGAGAAGGAACGTCCCCACTGTGCTGTGGCTAGGAAGCTCAGAGCGCCAGTGCTTGTGGGGCTGTGGAAGGGCTGCCTAGGGCAGGTGATGGCCAGCAAGAGCTTTCAGTGCTAGCCCCTTTGGTGTGGGAGCAGTGGCTGGACGTTTTGAATTTCGGAGCTGGGCTCTGGCTGTGCCGAGAAGGAACGTCCCCACTGTGCTGTGGCTAGGAAGCTCAGAGCGCCAGTGCTTGTGGGGCTGTGGAAGGGCTGCCTAGGGCAGGTGCTGGCCAGCAAGAGCTTTCAGTGCTAGCCCCTTTGGTGTGGGAGCAGTGGCTGGACGTTTTGAATTTCGGAGCTGGGCTGTGGCTGTGCTGAGAAGGAACGTCCCCACTGTGCTGTGGCTAGGAAGCTCAGAGCGCCAGTGCTTGTGGGGCTGTGGAAGGGCTGCCTAGGGCAGGTGATGGCCAGCAAGAGCTTTCAGTGCTAGCCCCTTTGGTGTGGGAGCAGTGGCTGGACGTTTTGAATTTGGGAGCTGGGCTGTGGCTGTGCCGAGAAGGAACGTCCCCACTGTGCTGTGGCTAGGAAGCTCAGAGCGCCAGTGCTTGTGGGGCTGTGGAAGGGCTGCCTAGGGCAGGTGATGGCCAGCAAGAGCTTTCAGTGCTAGCCCCTTTGGTGTGGGAGCAGTGGCTGGACGTTTTGAATTTCGGAGCTGGGCTGTGGCTGTGCCGAGAAGGAACGTCCCCACTGTGCTGTGGCTAGGAAGCTCAGAGCGCCAGTGCTTGTGGGGCTGTGGAAGGGCTGCCTAGGGCAGGTGCTGGCCAGCAAGAGCTTTCAGTGCTAGCCCCTTTGATGTGGGAGCAGTGGCTGGACGTTTTGAATTTGGGAGCTGGGCTGTGGCTGTGCCGAGAAGGAACGTCCCCACTGTGCTGTGGCTAGGAAGCTCAGAGCGCCAGTGCTTGTGGGGCTGTGGAAGGGCTGCCTAGGGCAGGTGATGGCCAGCAAGAGCTTTCAGTGCTAGCCCCTTTGGTGTGGGAGCAGTGGCTGGACGTTTCGAATTTCGGAGTTGGGCTGTGGCTGTGCCGAGAAGGAACGTCCCCACTGTGCTGTGGCTAGGAAGCTCAGAGCGCCAGTGCTTGTGGGGCTGTGGAAGGGCTGCCTAGGGAAGGTAATGGCCAGCAAGAGCTTTCAGTGCTAGCCCCTTTGGTGTGGGAGCAGTGGCTGGACGTTTTGAATTTCGGAGCTGGGCTGTGGCTGTGCCGAGAAGGAACGTCCCCACTGTGCTGTGGCTAGGAAGCTCAGAGCGCCAGTGTTTGTGGGGCTGTGGAAGGGCTGCCTAGGGCAGGTGATGGCCAGCAAGAGCTTTCAGTGCTAGCCCCTTTGGTGTGGGAGCAGTGGCTGGACGTTTTGAATTTCGGAGCTGGGCTGTGGCTGTGCCGAGAAGGAACGTCCCCACTGTGCTGTGGCTAGGAAGCTCAGAGCGCCAGTGCTTGTGGGGCTGTGGAAGGGCTGCCTAGGGCAGGTAATGGCCAGCAAGAGCTTTCAGTGCTAGCCCCTTTGGTGTGGGAGCAGTGGCTGGACGTTTTGAATTTCGGAGCTGGGCTCTGGCTGTGCCGAGAAGGAACGTCCCCACTGTGCTGTGGCTAGGAAGCTCAGAGCGCCAGTGCTTGTGGGGCTGTGGAAGGGCTGCCTAGGGCAGGTGCTGGCCAGCAAGAGCTTTCAGTGCTAGCCCCTTTGGTGTGGGAGCAGTGGCTGGACGTTTTGAATTTCGGAGCTGGGCTGTGGCTGTGCCGAGAAGGAACGTCCCCACTGTGCTGTGGCTAGGAAGCTCAGAGCGCCAGTGCTTGTGGGGCTGTGGAAGGGCTGCCTAGGGCAGGTGCTGGCCAGCAAGAGCTTTCAGTGCTAGCCCCTTTGGTGTGGGAGCAGTGGCTGGACGTTTTGAATTTCGGAGCTGGGCTGTGGCTGTGCCGAGAAGGAACGTCCCCACTGTGCTGTGGCTAGGAAGCTCAGAGCGCCAGTGCTTGTGGGGCTGTGGAAGGGCTGCCTAGGGCAGGTGCTGGCCAGCAAGAGCTTTCAGTGCTAGCCCCTTTGGTGTGGGAGCAGTGGCTGGACGTTTCGAATTTCGGAGCTGGGCTCTAGCTGTGCCGAGAAGGAACGTCCCCACTGTGCTGTGGCTAGGAAGCTCAGAGCGCCAGTGCTTGTGGGGCTGTGGAAGGGCTGCCTAGGGCAGGTGATGGCCAGCAAGAGCTTTCAGTGCTAGCCCCTTTGGTGTGGGAGCAGTGGCTGGACGTTTTGAATTTCGGAGCTGGGCTCTGGCTGTGCCGAGAAGGAACGTCCCCACTGTGCTGTGGCTAGGAAGCTCAGAGCGCCAGTGCTTGTGGGGCTGTGGAAGGGCTGCCTAGGGCAGGTGATGGCCAGCAAGAGCTTTCAGTGCTAGCCCCTTTGGTGTGGGAGCAGTGGCTGGACGTTTTGAATTTCGGAGCTGGGCTGTGGCTGTGCCGAGAAGGAACGTCCCCACTGTGCTGTGGCTAGGAAGCTCAGAGCGCCAGTGCTTGTGGGGCTGTGGAAGGGCTGCCTAGGGCAGGTGATGGCCAGCAAGAGCTTTCAGTGCTAGCCCCTTTGGTGTGGGAGCAGTGGCTGGACGTTTTGAATTTCGGAGCTGGGCTGTGGCTGTGCCGAGAAGGAACGTCCCCACTGTGCTGTGGCTAGGAAGCTCAGAGCGCCAGTGCTTGTGGGGCTGTGGAAGGGCTGCCTAGGGCAGGTGATGGCCAGCAAGAGCTTTCAGTGCTAGCCCCTTTGGTGTGGGAGCAGTGGCTGGACGTTTTGAATTTCGGAGCTGGGCTGTGGCTGTGCTGAGAAGGAACGTCCCCACTGTGCTGTGGCTAGGAAGCTCAGAGTGCCAGTGCTTGTGGGGCTGTGGAAGGGCTGCCTAGGGCAGGTGATGGCCAGCAAGAGCTTTCAGTGCTAGCCCCTTTGGTGTGGGAGCAGTGGCTGGACGTTTTGAATTTCGGAGCTGGGCTGTGGCTGTGCCGAGAAGGAACGTCCCCACTGTGCTGTGGCTAGGAAGCTCAGAGCGCCAGTGCTTGTGGGGCTGTGGAAGGGCTGCCTAGGGCAGGTGATGGCCAGCAAGAGCTTTCAGTGCTAGCCCCTTTGGTGTGGGAGCAGTGGCTGGACGTTTTGAATTTGGGAGCTGGGCTGTGGCTGTGCCGAGAAGGAACGTCCCCACTGTGCTGTGGCTAGGAAGCTCAGAGCGCCAGTGCTTGTGGGGCTGTGGAAGGGCTGCCTAGGGCAGGTGATGGCCAGCAAGAGCTTTCAGTGCTAGCCCCTTTGGTGTGGGAGCAGTGGCTGGACGTTTTGAATTTGGGAGCTGGGCTGTGGCTGTGCCGAGAAGGAACGTCCCCACTGTGCTGTGGCTAGGAAGCTCAGAGCGCCAGTGCTTGTGGGGCTGTGGAAGGGCTGCCTAGGGCAGGTGCTGGCCAGCAAGAGCTTTCAGTGCTAGCCCCTTTGGTGTGGGAGCAGTGGCTGGACGTTTCGAATTTCGGAGCTGGGCTGTGGCTGTGCCGAGAAGGAACGTCCCCACTGTGCTGTGGCTAGGAAGCTCAGAGCGCCAGTGCTTGTGGGGCTGTGGAAGGGCTGCCTAGGGCAGGTGATGGCCAGCAAGAGCTTTCAGTGCTAGCCCCTTTGGTGTGGGAGCAGTGGCTGGACGTTTCGAATTTCGGAGCTGGGCTGTGGCTGTGCCGAGAAGGAACGTCCCCACTGTGCTGTGGCTAGGAAGCTCAGAGCGCCAGTGCTTGTGGGGCTGTGGAAGGGCTGCCTAGGGCAGGTGCTGGCCAGCAAGAGCTTTCAGTGCTAGCCCCTTTGGTGTGGGAGCAGTGGCTGGACGTTTCGAATTTCGGAGCTGGGCTGTGGCTGTGCCGAGAAGGAACGTCCCCACTGTGCTGTGGCTAGGAAGCTCAGAGTGCCAGTGCTTGTGGGGCTGTGGAAGGGCTGCCTAGGGCAGGTGATGGCCAGCAAGAGCTTTCAGTGCTAGCCCCTTTGGTGTGGGAGCAGTGGCTGGACGTTTTGAATTTCGGAGCTGGGCTGTGGCTGTGCCGAGAAGGAACGTCCCCACTGTGCTGTGGCTAGGAAGCTCAGAGCGCCAGTGCTTGTGGGGCTGTGGAAGGGCTGCCTAGGGCAGGTGCTGGCCAGCAAGAGCTTTCAGTGCTAGCCCCTTTGGTGTGGGAGCAGTGGCTGGACGTTTTCAATTTCGGAGCTGGGCTGTGGCTGTGCCGAGAAGGAACGTCCCCACTGTGCTGTGGCTAGGAAGCTCAGAGCGCCAGTGCTTGTGGGGCTGTGGAAGGGCTGCCTAGGGCAGGTGCTGGCCAGCAAGAGCTTTCAGTGCTAGCCCCTTTGGTGTGGGAGCAGTGGCTGGACGTTTTGAATTTCGGAGCTGGGCTGTGGCTGTGCCGAGAAGGAACGTCCCCACTGTGCTGTGGCTAGGAAGCTCAGAGCGCCAGTGCTTGTGGGGCTGTGGAAGGGCTGCCTAGGGCAGGTGATGGCCAGCAAGAGCTTTCAGTGCTAGCCCCTTTGGTGTGGGAGCAGTGGCTGGACGTTTTGAATTTCGGAGCTGGGCTGTGGCTGTGCCGAGAAGGAACGTCCCCACTGTGCTGTGGCTAGGAAGCTCAGAGCGCCAGTGCTTGTGGGGCTGTGGAAGGGCTGCCTAGGGCAGGTGCTGGCCAGCAAGAGCTTTCAGTGCTAGCCCCTTTGATGTGGGAGCAGTGGCTGGACGTTTCGAATTTCGGAGCTGGGCTGTGGCTGTGCCGAGAAGGAACGTCCCCACTGTGCTGTGGCTAGGAAGCTCAGAGCGCCAGTGCTTGTGGGGCTGTGGAAGGGCTGCCTAGGGCAGGTGCTGGCCAGCAAGAGCTTTCAGTGCTAGCCCCTTTGGTGTGGGAGCAGTGGCTGGACGTTTTGAATTTCGGAGCTGGGCTGTGGCTGTGCCGAGAAGGAACGTCCCCACTGTGCTGTGGCTAGGAAGCTCAGAGCGCCAGTGCTTGTGGGGCTGTGGAAGGGCTGCCTAGGGCAGGTGCTGGCCAGCAAGAGCTTTCAGTGCTAGCCCCTTTGGTGTGGGAGCAGTGGCTGGACGTTTTGAATTTCGGAGCTGGGCTGTGGCTGTGCCGAGAAGGAACGTCCCCACTGTGCTGTGGCTAGGAAGCTCAGAGCGCCAGTGCTTGTGGGGCTGTGGAAGGGCTGCCTAGGGCAGGTGATGGCCAGCAAGAGCTTTCAGTGCTAGCCCCTTTGGTGTGGGAGCAGTGGCTGGACGTTTTGAATTTCGGAGCTGGGCTGTGGCTGTGCCGAGAAGGAACGTCCCCACTGTGCTGTGGCTAGGAAGCTCAGAGCGCCAGTGCTTGTGGGGCTGTGGAAGGGCTGCCTAGGGCAGGTGCTGGCCAGCAAGAGCTTTCAGTGCTAGCCCCTTTGATGTGGGAGCAGTGGCTGGACGTTTCGAATTTCGGAGCTGGGCTGTGGCTGTGCCGAGAAGGAACGTCCCCACTGTGCTGTGGCTAGGAAGCTCAGAGCGCCAGTGCTTGTGGGGCTGTGGAAGGGCTGCCTAGGGCAGGTGATGGCCAGCAAGAGCTTTCAGTGCTAGCCCCTTTGGTGTGGGAGCAGTGGCTGGACGTTTTGAATTTCGGAGCTGGGCTGTGGCTGTGCCGAGAAGGAACGTCCCCACTGTGCTGTGGCTAGGAAGCTCAGAGCGCCAGTGCTTGTGGGGCTGTGGAAGGGCTGCCTAGGGCAGGTGATGGCCAGCAAGAGCTTTCAGTGCTAGCCCCTTTGGTGTGGGAGCAGTGGCTGGACGTTTTGAATTTCGGAGCTGGGCTCTGGCTGTGCCGAGAAGGAACGTCCCCACTGTGCTGTGGCTAGGAAGCTCAGAGCGCCAGTGCTTGTGGGGCTGTGGAAGGGCTGCCTAGGGCAGGTGCTGGCCAGCAAGAGCTTTCAGTGCTAGCCCCTTTGGTGTGGGAGCAGTGGCTGGACGTTTTGAATTTCGGAGCTGGGCTGTGGCTGTGCTGAGAAGGAACGTCCCCACTGTGCTGTGGCTAGGAAGCTCAGAGCGCCAGTGCTTGTGGGGCTGTGGAAGGGCTGCCTAGGGCAGGTGATGGCCAGCAAGAGCTTTCAGTGCTAGCCCCTTTGGTGTGGGAGCAGTGGCTGGACGTTTCGAATTTCGGAGCTGGGCTGTGGCTGTGCCGAGAAGGAACGTCCCCACTGTGCTGTGGCTAGGAAGCTCAGAGCGCCAGTGCTTGTGGGGCTGTGGAAGGGCTGCCTAGGGCAGGTGATGGCCAGCAAGAGCTTTCAGTGCTAGCCCCTTTGGTGTGGGAGCAGTGGCTGGACGTTTTGAATTTCGGAGCTGGGCTGTGGCTGTGCCGAGAAGGAACGTCCCCACTGTGCTGTGGCTAGGAAGCTCAGAGCGCCAGTGCTTGTGGGGCTGTGGAAGGGCTGCCTAGGGCAGGTGATGGCCAGCAAGAGCTTTCAGTGCTAGCCCCTTTGGTGTGGGAGCAGTGGCTGGACGTTTTGAATTTCGGAGCTGGGCTGTGGCTGTGCCGAGAAGGAACGTCCCCACTGTGCTGTGGCTAGGAAGCTCAGAGCGCCAGTGCTTGTGGGGCTGTGGAAGGGCTGCCTAGGGCAGGTGATGGCCAGCAAGAGCTTTCAGTGCTAGCCCCTTTGGTGTGGGAGCAGTGGCTGGACGTTTCGAATTTCGGAGTTGGGCTGTGGCTGTGCCGAGAAGGAACGTCCCCACTGTGCTGTGGCTAGGAAGCTCAGAGCGCCAGTGCTTGTGGGGCTGTGGAAGGGCTGCCTAGGGAAGGTAATGGCCAGCAAGAGCTTTCAGTGCTAGCCCCTTTGGTGTGGGAGCAGTGGCTGGACGTTTTGAATTTCGGAGCTGGGCTCTGGCTGTGCCGAGAAGGAACGTCCCCACTGTGCTGTGGCTAGGAAGCTCAGAGCGCCAGTGCTTGTGGGGCTGTGGAAGGGCTGCCTAGGGCAGGTGATGGCCAGCAAGAGCTTTCAGTGCTAGCCCCTTTGGTGTGGGAGCAGTGGCTGGACGTTTTGAATTTCGGAGCTGGGCTGTGGCTGTGCCGAGAAGGAACGTCCCCACTGTGCTGTGGCTAGGAAGCTCAGAGCGCCAGTGCTTGTGGGGCTGTGGAAGGGCTGCCTAGGGCAGGTGATGGCCAGCAAGAGCTTTCAGTGCTAGCCCCTTTGGTGTGGGAGCAGTGGCTGGACGTTTTGAATTTCGGAGCTGGGCTGTGGCTGTGCCGAGAAGGAACGTCCCCACTGTGCTGTGGCTAGGAAGCTCAGAGCGCCAGTGCTTGTGGGGCTGTGGAAGGGCTGCCTAGGGCAGGTGATGGCCAGCAAGAGCTTTCAGTGCTAGCCCCTTTGGTGTGGGAGCAGTGGCTGGACGTTTTGAATTTCGGAGCTGGGCTGTGGCTGTGCCGAGAAGGAACGTCCCCACTGTGCTGTGGCTAGGAAGCTCAGAGCGCCAGTGCTTGTGGGGCTGTGGAAGGGCTGCCTAGGGCAGGTGATGGCCAGCAAGAGCTTTCAGTGCTAGCCCCTTTGGTGTGGGAGCAGTGGCTGGACGTTTTGAATTTGGGAGCTGGGCTGTGGCTGTGCCGAGAAGGAACGTCCCCACTGTGCTGTGGCTAGGAAGCTCAGAGCGCCAGTGCTTGTGGGGCTGTGGAAGGGCTGCCTAGGGCAGGTGATGGCCAGCAAGAGCTTTCAGTGCTAGCCCCTTTGGTGTGGGAGCAGTGGCTGGACGTTTCGAATTTCGGAGTTGGGCTGTGGCTGTGCCGAGAAGGAACGTCCCCACTGTGCTGTGGCTAGGAAGCTCAGAGCGCCAGTGCTTGTGGGGCTGTGGAAGGGCTGCCTAGGGAAGGTAATGGCCAGCAAGAGCTTTCAGTGCTAGCCCCTTTGGTGTGGGAGCAGTGGCTGGACGTTTTCAATTTCGGAGCTGGGCTCTGGCTGTGCCGAGAAGGAACGTCCCCACTGTGCTGTGGCTAGGAAGCTCAGAGCGCCAGTGCTTGTGGGGCTGTGGAAGGGCTGCCTAGGGCAGGTGATGGCCAGCAAGAGCTTTCAGTGCTAGCCCCTTTGGTGTGGGAGCAGTGGCTGGACGTTTTGAATTTCGGAGCTGGGCTGTGGCTGTGCCGAGAAGGAACGTCCCCACTGTGCTGTGGCTAGGAAGCTCAGAGCGCCAGTGCTTGTGGGGCTGTGGAAGGGCTGCCTAGGGCAGGTGCTGGCCAGCAAGAGCTTTCAGTGCTAGCCCCTTTGGTGTGGGAGCAGTGGCTGGACGTTTCGAATTTCGGAGTTGGGCTGTGGCTGTGCCGAGAAGGAACGTCCCCACTGTGCTGTGGCTAGGAAGCTCAGAGCGCCAGTGCTTGTGGGGCTGTGGAAGGGCTGCCTAGGGCAGGTGCTGGCCAGCAAGAGCTTTCAGTGCTAGCCCCTTTGGTGTGGGAGCAGTGGCTGGACGTTTCGAATTTCGGAGCTGGGCTGTGGCTGTGCCGAGAAGGAACGTCCCCACTGTGCTGTGGCTAGGAAGCTCAGAGCGCCAGTGCTTGTGGGGCTGTGGAAGGGCTGCCTAGGGCAGGTGATGGCCAGCAAGAGCTTTCAGTGCTAGCCCCTTTGGTGTGGGAGCAGTGGCTGGACGTTTTGAATTTGGGAGCTGGGCTGTGGCTGTGCCGAGAAGGAACGTCCCCACTGTGCTGTGGCTAGGAAGCTCAGAGCGCCAGTGCTTGTGGGGCTGTGGAAGGGCTGCCTAGGGCAGGTGATGGCCAGCAAGAGCTTTCAGTGCTAGCCCCTTTGGTGTGGGAGCAGTGGCTGGACGTTTCGAATTTCGGAGTTGGGCTGTGGCTGTGCCGAGAAGGAACGTCCCCACTGTGCTGTGGCTAGGAAGCTCAGAGCGCCAGTGCTTGTGGGGCTGTGGAAGGGCTGCCTAGGGCAGGTGCTGGCCAGCAAGAGCTTTCAGTGCTAGCCCCTTTGGTGTGGGAGCAGTGGCTGGACGTTTCGAATTTCGGAGCTGGGCTGTGGCTGTGCCGAGAAGGAACGTCCCCACTGTGCTGTGGCTAGGAAGCTCAGAGCGCCAGTGCTTGTGGGGCTGTGGAAGGGCTGCCTAGGGCAGGTGCTGGCCAGCAAGAGCTTTCAGTGCTAGCCCCTTTGGTGTGGGAGCAGTGGCTGGACGTTTTGAATTTGGGAGCTGGGCTGTGGCTGTGCCGAGAAGGAACGTCCCCACTGTGCTGTGGCTAGGAAGCTCAGAGCGCCAGTGCTTGTGGGGCTGTGGAAGGGCTGCCTAGGGCAGGTGATGGCCAGCAAGAGCTTTCAGTGCTAGCCCCTTTGGTGTGGGAGCAGTGGCTGGACGTTTCGAATTTCGGAGTTGGGCTGTGGCTGTGCCGAGAAGGAACGTCCCCACTGTGCTGTGGCTAGGAAGCTCAGAGCGCCAGTGCTTGTGGGGCTGTGGAAGGGCTGCCTAGGGAAGGTAATGGCCAGCAAGAGCTTTCAGTGCTAGCCCCTTTGGTGTGGGAGCAGTGGCTGGACGTTTTGAATTTCGGAGCTGGGCTCTGGCTGTGCCGAGAAGGAACGTCCCCACTGTGCTGTGGCTAGGAAGCTCAGAGCGCCAGTGCTTGTGGGGCTGTGGAAGGGCTGCCTAGGGCAGGTGATGGCCAGCAAGAGCTTTCAGTGCTAGCCCCTTTGGTGTGGGAGCAGTGGCTGGACGTTTTGAATTTCGGAGCTGGGCTGTGGCTGTGCCGAGAAGGAACGTCCCCACTGTGCTGTGGCTAGGAAGCTCAGAGCGCCAGTGCTTGTGGGGCTGTGGAAGGGCTGCCTAGGGCAGGTGCTGGCCAGCAAGAGCTTTCAGTGCTAGCCCCTTTGGTGTGGGAGCAGTGGCTGGACGTTTCGAATTTCGGAGTTGGGCTGTGGCTGTGCCGAGAAGGAACGTCCCCACTGTGCTGTGGCTAGGAAGCTCAGAGCGCCAGTGCTTGTGGGGCTGTGGAAGGGCTGCCTAGGGCAGGTGATGGCCAGCAAGAGCTTTCAGTGCTAGCCCCTTTGGTGTGGGAGCAGTGGCTGGACGTTTTGAATTTCGGAGCTGGGCTGTGGCTGTGCCGAGAAGGAACGTCCCCACTGTGCTGTGGCTAGGAAGCTCAGAGCGCCAGTGCTTGTGGGGCTGTGGAAGGGCTGCCTAGGGCAGGTGATGGCCAGCAAGAGCTTTCAGTGCTAGCCCCTTTGGTGTGGGAGCAGTGGCTGGACGTTTTGAATTTGGGAGCTGGGCTGTGGCTGTGCCGAGAAGGAACGTCCCCACTGTGCTGTGGCTAGGAAGCTCAGAGCGCCAGTGCTTGTGGGGCTGTGGAAGGGCTGCCTAGGGCAGGTGATGGCCAGCAAGAGCTTTCAGTGCTAGCCCCTTTGGTGTGGGAGCAGTGGCTGGACGTTTCGAATTTCGGAGTTGGGCTGTGGCTGTGCCGAGAAGGAACGTCCCCACTGTGCTGTGGCTAGGAAGCTCAGAGCGCCAGTGCTTGTGGGGCTGTGGAAGGGCTGCCTAGGGAAGGTAATGGCCAGCAAGAGCTTTCAGTGCTAGCCCCTTTGGTGTGGGAGCAGTGGCTGGACGTTTTGAATTTCGGAGCTGGGCTGTGGCTGTGCCGAGAAGGAACGTCCCCACTGTGCTGTGGCTAGGAAGCTCAGAGCGCCAGTGCTTGTGGGGCTGTGGAAGGGCTGCCTAGGGCAGGTGATGGCCAGCAAGAGCTTTCAGTGCTAGCCCCTTTGGTGTGGGAGCAGTGGCTGGACGTTTTGAATTTGGGAGCTGGGCTGTGGCTGTGCCGAGAAGGAACGTCCCCACTGTGCTGTGGCTAGGAAGCTCAGAGCGCCAGTGCTTGTGGGGCTGTGGAAGGGCTGCCTAGGGCAGGTGCTGGCCAGCAAGAGCTTTCAGTGCTAGCCCCTTTGGTGTGGGAGCAGTGGCTGGACGTTTTGAATTTCGGAGCTGGGCTGTGGCTGTGCCGAGAAGGAACGTCCCCACTGTGCTGTGGCTAGGAAGCTCAGAGCGCCAGTGCTTGTGGGGCTGTGGAAGGGCTGCCTAGGGCAGGTGCTGGCCAGCAAGAGCTTTCAGTGCTAGCCCCTTTGGTGTGGGAGCAGTGGCTGGACGTTTCGAATTTCGGAGCTGGGCTGTGGCTGTGCCGAGAAGGAACGTCCCCACTGTGCTGTGGCTAGGAAGCTCAGAGCGCCAGTGCTTGTGGGGCTGTGGAAGGGCTGCCTAGGGAAGGTAATGGCCAGCAAGAGCTTTCAGTGCTAGCCCCTTTGGTGTGGGAGCAGTGGCTGGACGTTTTGAATTTCGGAGCTGGGCTGTGGCTGTGCTGAGAAGGAACGTCCCCACTGTGCTGTGGCTAGGAAGCTCAGAGCGCCAGTGCTTGTGGGGCTGTGGAAGGGCTGCCTAGGGCAGGTGATGGCCAGCAAGAGCTTTCAGTGCTAGCCCCTTTGGTGTGGGAGCAGTGGCTGGACGTTTTGAATTTCGGAGCTGGGCTCTGGCTGTGCCGAGAAGGAACGTCCCCACTGTGCTGTGGCTAGGAAGCTCAGAGCGCCAGTGCTTGTGGGGCTGTGGAAGGGCTGCCTAGGGCAGGTGCTGGCCAGCAAGAGCTTTCAGTGCTAGCCCCTTTGGTGTGGGAGCAGTGGCTGGACGTTTTGAATTTCGGAGCTGGGCTGTGGCTGTGCTGAGAAGGAACGTCCCCACTGTGCTGTGGCTAGGAAGCTCAGAGCGCCAGTGCTTGTGGGGCTGTGGAAGGGCTGCCTAGGGCAGGTGCTGGCCAGCAAGAGCTTTCAGTGCTAGCCCCTTTGGTGTGGGAGCAGTGGCTGGACGTTTCGAATTTCGGAGCTGGGCTGTGGCTGTGCCGAGAAGGAACGTCCCCACTGTGCTGTGGCTAGGAAGCTCAGAGCGCCAGTGCTTGTGGGGCTGTGGAAGGGCTGCCTAGGGCAGGTGATGGCCAGCAAGAGCTTTCAGTGCTAGCCCCTTTGGTGTGGGAGCAGTGGCTGGACGTTTTGAATTTCGGAGCTGGGCTGTGGCTGTGCCGAGAAGGAACGTCCCCACTGTGCTGTGGCTAGGAAGCTCAGAGCGCCAGTGCTTGTGGGGCTGTGGAAGGGCTGCCTAGGGCAGGTGATGGCCAGCAAGAGCTTTCAGTGCTAGCCCCTTTGGTGTGGGAGCAGTGGCTGGACGTTTTGAATTTGGGAGCTGGGCTGTGGCTGTGCCGAGAAGGAACGTCCCCACTGTGCTGTGGCTAGGAAGCTCAGAGCGCCAGTGCTTGTGGGGCTGTGGAAGGGCTGCCTAGGGCAGGTGATGGCCAGCAAGAGCTTTCAGTGCTAGCCCCTTTGGTGTGGGAGCAGTGGCTGGACGTTTCGAATTTCGGAGTTGGGCTGTGGCTGTGCCGAGAAGGAACGTCCCCACTGTGCTGTGGCTAGGAAGCTCAGAGCGCCAGTGCTTGTGGGGCTGTGGAAGGGCTGCCTAGGGAAGGTAATGGCCAGCAAGAGCTTTCAGTGCTAGCCCCTTTGGTGTGGGAGCAGTGGCTGGACGTTTTGAATTTCGGAGCTGGGCTCTGGCTGTGCCGAGAAGGAACGTCCCCACTGTGCTGTGGCTAGGAAGCTCAGAGCGCCAGTGCTTGTGGGGCTGTGGAAGGGCTGCCTAGGGCAGGTGCTGGCCAGCAAGAGCTTTCAGTGCTAGCCCCTTTGGTGTGGGAGCAGTGGCTGGACGTTTTGAATTTCGGAGCTGGGCTGTGGCTGTGCCGAGAAGGAACGTCCCCACTGTGCTGTGGCTAGGAAGCTCAGAGCGCCAGTGCTTGTGGGGCTGTGGAAGGGCTGCCTAGGGAAGGTAATGGCCAGCAAGAGCTTTCAGTGCTAGCCCCTTTGGTGTGGGAGCAGTGGCTGGACGTTTTGAATTTCGGAGCTGGGCTGTGGCTGTGCCGAGAAGGAACGTCCCCACTGTGCTGTGGCTAGGAAGCTCAGAGCGCCAGTGCTTGTGGGGCTGTGGAAGGGCTGCCTAGGGCAGGTGATGGCCAGCAAGAGCTTTCAGTGCTAGCCCCTTTGGTGTGGGAGCAGTGGCTGGACGTTTTGAATTTGGGAGCTGGGCTGTGGCTGTGCCGAGAAGGAACGTCCCCACTGTGCTGTGGCTAGGAAGCTCAGAGCGCCAGTGCTTGTGGGGCTGTGGAAGGGCTGCCTAGGGCAGGTGCTGGCCAGCAAGAGCTTTCAGTGCTAGCCCCTTTGGTGTGGGAGCAGTGGCTGGACGTTTTGAATTTCGGAGCTGGGCTGTGGCTGTGCCGAGAAGGAACGTCCCCACTGTGCTGTGGCTAGGAAGCTCAGAGCGCCAGTGCTTGTGGGGCTGTGGAAGGGCTGCCTAGGGCAGGTGCTGGCCAGCAAGAGCTTTCAGTGCTAGCCCCTTTGGTGTGGGAGCAGTGGCTGGACGTTTCGAATTTCGGAGCTGGGCTGTGGCTGTGCCGAGAAGGAACGTCCCCACTGTGCTGTGGCTAGGAAGCTCAGAGCGCCAGTGCTTGTGGGGCTGTGGAAGGGCTGCCTAGGGAAGGTAATGGCCAGCAAGAGCTTTCAGTGCTAGCCCCTTTGGTGTGGGAGCAGTGGCTGGACGTTTTGAATTTCGGAGCTGGGCTGTGGCTGTGCTGAGAAGGAACGTCCCCACTGTGCTGTGGCTAGGAAGCTCAGAGCGCCAGTGCTTGTGGGGCTGTGGAAGGGCTGCCTAGGGCAGGTGATGGCCAGCAAGAGCTTTCAGTGCTAGCCCCTTTGGTGTGGGAGCAGTGGCTGGACGTTTTGAATTTCGGAGCTGGGCTCTGGCTGTGCCGAGAAGGAACGTCCCCACTGTGCTGTGGCTAGGAAGCTCAGAGCGCCAGTGCTTGTGGGGCTGTGGAAGGGCTGCCTAGGGCAGGTGCTGGCCAGCAAGAGCTTTCAGTGCTAGCCCCTTTGGTGTGGGAGCAGTGGCTGGACGTTTTGAATTTCGGAGCTGGGCTGTGGCTGTGCTGAGAAGGAACGTCCCCACTGTGCTGTGGCTAGGAAGCTCAGAGCGCCAGTGCTTGTGGGGCTGTGGAAGGGCTGCCTAGGGCAGGTGCTGGCCAGCAAGAGCTTTCAGTGCTAGCCCCTTTGGTGTGGGAGCAGTGGCTGGACGTTTCGAATTTCGGAGCTGGGCTGTGGCTGTGCCGAGAAGGAACGTCCCCACTGTGCTGTGGCTAGGAAGCTCAGAGCGCCAGTGCTTGTGGGGCTGTGGAAGGGCTGCCTAGGGCAGGTGATGGCCAGCAAGAGCTTTCAGTGCTAGCCCCTTTGGTGTGGGAGCAGTGGCTGGACGTTTTGAATTTCGGAGCTGGGCTGTGGCTGTGCCGAGAAGGAACGTCCCCACTGTGCTGTGGCTAGGAAGCTCAGAGCGCCAGTGCTTGTGGGGCTGTGGAAGGGCTGCCTAGGGCAGGTGATGGCCAGCAAGAGCTTTCAGTGCTAGCCCCTTTGGTGTGGGAGCAGTGGCTGGACGTTTTGAATTTGGGAGCTGGGCTGTGGCTGTGCCGAGAAGGAACGTCCCCACTGTGCTGTGGCTAGGAAGCTCAGAGCGCCAGTGCTTGTGGGGCTGTGGAAGGGCTGCCTAGGGCAGGTGATGGCCAGCAAGAGCTTTCAGTGCTAGCCCCTTTGGTGTGGGAGCAGTGGCTGGACGTTTCGAATTTCGGAGTTGGGCTGTGGCTGTGCCGAGAAGGAACGTCCCCACTGTGCTGTGGCTAGGAAGCTCAGAGCGCCAGTGCTTGTGGGGCTGTGGAAGGGCTGCCTAGGGAAGGTAATGGCCAGCAAGAGCTTTCAGTGCTAGCCCCTTTGGTGTGGGAGCAGTGGCTGGACGTTTTGAATTTCGGAGCTGGGCTCTGGCTGTGCCGAGAAGGAACGTCCCCACTGTGCTGTGGCTAGGAAGCTCAGAGCGCCAGTGCTTGTGGGGCTGTGGAAGGGCTGCCTAGGGCAGGTGCTGGCCAGCAAGAGCTTTCAGTGCTAGCCCCTTTGGTGTGGGAGCAGTGGCTGGACGTTTTGAATTTCGGAGCTGGGCTGTGGCTGTGCCGAGAAGGAACGTCCCCACTGTGCTGTGGCTAGGAAGCTCAGAGCGCCAGTGCTTGTGGGGCTGTGGAAGGGCTGCCTAGGGCAGGTGATGGCCAGCAAGAGCTTTCAGTGCTAGCCCCTTTGGTGTGGGAGCAGTGGCTGGACGTTTCGAATTTCGGAGCTGGGCTGTGGCTGTGCCGAGAAGGAACGTCCCCACTGTGCTGTGGCTAGGAAGCTCAGAGCGCCAGTGCTTGTGGGGCTGTGGAAGGGCTGCCTAGGGCAGGTGATGGCCAGCAAGAGCTTTCAGTGCTAGCCCCTTTGGTGTGGGAGCAGTGGCTGGACGTTTTGAATTTCGGAGCTGGGCTGTGGCTGTGCTGAGAAGGAACGTCCCCACTGTGCTGTGGCTAGGAAGCTCAGAGCGCCAGTGCTTGTGGGGCTGTGGAAGGGCTGCCTAGGGCAGGTGATGGCCAGCAAGAGCTTTCAGTGCTAGCCCCTTTGGTGTGGGAGCAGTGGCTGGACGTTTTGAATTTGGGAGCTGGGCTGTGGCTGTGCCGAGAAGGAACGTCCCCACTGTGCTGTGGCTAGGAAGCTCAGAGCGCCAGTGCTTGTGGGGCTGTGGAAGGGCTGCCTAGGGCAGGTGATGGCCAGCAAGAGCTTTCAGTGCTAGCCCCTTTGGTGTGGGAGCAGTGGCTGGACGTTTCGAATTTCGGAGTTGGGCTGTGGCTGTGCCGAGAAGGAACGTCCCCACTGTGCTGTGGCTAGGAAGCTCAGAGCGCCAGTGCTTGTGGGGCTGTGGAAGGGCTGCCTAGGGAAGGTAATGGCCAGCAAGAGCTTTCAGTGCTAGCCCCTTTGGTGTGGGAGCAGTGGCTGGACGTTTTGAATTTCGGAGCTGGGCTCTGGCTGTGCCGAGAAGGAACGTCCCCACTGTGCTGTGGCTAGGAAGCTCAGAGCGCCATTGCTTGTGGGGCTGTGGAAGGGCTGCCTAGGGCAGGTGATGGCCAGCAAGAGCTTTCAGTGCTAGCCCCTTTGGTGTGGGAGCAGTGGCTGGACGTTTTGAATTTCGGAGCTGGGCTGTGGCTGTGCCGAGAAGGAACGTCCCCACTGTGCTGTGGCTAGGAAGCTCAGAGCGCCAGTGCTTGTGGGGCTGTGGAAGGGCTGCCTAGGGCAGGTGATGGCCAGCAAGAGCTTTCAGTGCTAGCCCCTTTGGTGTGGGAGCAGTGGCTGGACGTTTCGAATTTCGGAGCTGGGCTGTGGCTGTGCCGAGAAGGAACGTCCCCACTGTGCTGTGGCTAGGAAGCTCAGAGCGCCAGTGCTTGTGGGGCTGTGGAAGGGCTGCCTAGGGCAGGTGATGGCCAGCAAGAGCTTTCAGTGCTAGCCCCTTTGGTGTGGGAGCAGTGGCTGGACGTTTTGAATTTGGGAGCTGGGCTGTGGCTGTGCCGAGAAGGAACGTCCCCACTGTGCTGTGGCTAGGAAGCTCAGAGCGCCAGTGCTTGTGGGGCTGTGGAAGGGCTGCCTAGGGCAGGTGATGGCCAGCAAGAGCTTTCAGTGCTAGCCCCTTTGGTGTGGGAGCAGTGGCTGGACGTTTTGAATTTCGGAGCTGGGCTGTGGCTGTGCCGAGAAGGAACGTCCCCACTGTGCTGTGGCTAGGAAGCTCAGAGCGCCAGTGCTTGTGGGGCTGTGGAAGGGCTGCCTAGGGCAGGTGCTGGCCAGCAAGAGCTTTCAGTGCTAGCCCCTTTGGTGTGGGAGCAGTGGCTGGACGTTTTGAATTTCGGAGCTGGGCTGTGGCTGTGCTGAGAAGGAACGTCCCCACTGTGCTGTGGCTAGGAAGCTCAGAGCGCCAGTGCTTGTGGGGCTGTGGAAGGGCTGCCTAGGGCAGGTGATGTCCAGCAAGAGCTTTCAGTGCTAGCCCCTTTGGTGTGGGAGCAGTGGCTGGACGTTTTGAATTTCGGAGCTGGGCTGTGGCTGTGCCGAGAAGGAACGTCCCCACTGTGCTGTGGCTAGGAAGCTCAGAGCGCCAGTGCTTGTGGGGCTGTGGAAGGGCTGCCTAGGGCAGGTGATGGCCAGCAAGAGCTTTCAGTGCTAGCCCCTTTGGTGTGGGAGCAGTGGCTGGACGTTTTGAATTTGGGAGCTGGGCTGTGGCTGTGCCGAGAAGGAACGTCCCCACTGTGCTGTGGCTAGGAAGCTCAGAGCGCCAGTGCTTGTGGGGCTGTGGAAGGGCTGCCTAGGGCAGGTGATGGCCAGCAAGAGCTTTCAGTGCTAGCCCCTTTGGTGTGGGAGCAGTGGCTGGACGTTTTGAATTTGGGAGCTGGGCTGTGGCTGTGCCGAGAAGGAACGTCCCCACTGTGCTGTGGCTAGGAAGCTCAGAGCGCCAGTGCTTGTGGGGCTGTGGAAGGGCTGCCTAGGGCAGGTGATGGCCAGCAAGAGCTTTCAGTGCTAGCCCCTTTGGTGTGGGAGCAGTGGCTGGACGTTTCGAATTTCGGAGTTGGGCTGTGGCTGTGCCGAGAAGGAACGTCCCCACTGTGCTGTGGCTAGGAAGCTCAGAGCGCCAGTGCTTGTGGGGCTGTGGAAGGGCTGCCTAGGGAAGGTAATGGCCAGCAAGAGCTTTCAGTGCTAGCCCCTTTGGTGTGGGAGCAGTGGCTGGACGTTTTGAATTTCGGAGCTGGGCTCTGGCTGTGCCGAGAAGGAACGTCCCCACTGTGCTGTGGCTAGGAAGCTCAGAGCGCCAGTGCTTGTGGGGCTGTGGAAGGGCTGCCTAGGGCAGGTGATGGCCAGCAAGAGCTTTCAGTGCTAGCCCCTTTGGTGTGGGAGCAGTGGCTGGACGTTTTGAATTTCGGAGCTGGGCTGTGGCTGTGCCGAGAAGGAACGTCCCCACTGTGCTGTGGCTAGGAAGCTCAGAGCGCCAGTGCTTGTGGGGCTGTGGAAGGGCTGCCTAGGGCAGGTGATGGCCAGCAAGAGCTTTCAGTGCTAGCCCCTTTGGTGTGGGAGCAGTGGCTGGACGTTTCGAATTTCGGAGCTGGGCTGTGGCTGTGCCGAGAAGGAACGTCCCCACTGTGCTGTGGCTAGGAAGCTCAGAGCGCCAGTGCTTGTGGGGCTGTGGAAGGGCTGCCTAGGGCAGGTGATGGCCAGCAAGAGCTTTCAGTGCTAGCCCCTTTGGTGTGGGAGCAGTGGCTGGACGTTTTGAATTTCGGAGCTGGGCTGTGGCTGTGCTGAGAAGGAACGTCCCCACTGTGCTGTGGCTAGGAAGCTCAGAGCGCCAGTGCTTGTGGGGCTGTGGAAGGGCTGCCTAGGGCAGGTGATGGCCAGCAAGAGCTTTCAGTGCTAGCCCCTTTGGTGTGGGAGCAGTGGCTGGACGTTTCGAATTTCGGAGCTGGGCTGTGGCTGTGCCGAGAAGGAACGTCCCCACTGTGCTGTGGCTAGGAAGCTCAGAGCGCCAGTGCTTGTGGGGCTGTGGAAGGGCTGCCTAGGGCAGGTGCTGGCCAGCAAGAGCTTTCAGTGCTAGCCCCTTTGGTGTGGGAGCAGTGGCTGGACGTTTTGAATTTGGGAGCTGGGCTGTGGCTGTGCCGAGAAGGAACGTCCCCACTGTGCTGTGGCTAGGAAGCTCAGAGCGCCAGTGCTTGTGGGGCTGTGGAAGGGCTGCCTAGGGCAGGTGATGGCCAGCAAGAGCTTTCAGTGCTAGCCCCTTTGGTGTGGGAGCAGTGGCTGGACGTTTTGAATTTGGGAGCTGGGCTGTGGCTGTGCCGAGAAGGAACGTCCCCACTGTGCTGTGGCTAGGAAGCTCAGAGCGCCAGTGCTTGTGGGGCTGTGGAAGGGCTGCCTAGGGCAGGTGATGGCCAGCAAGAGCTTTCAGTGCTAGCCCCTTTGGTGTGGGAGCAGTGGCTGGACGTTTCGAATTTCGGAGTTGGGCTGTGGCTGTGCCGAGAAGGAACGTCCCCACTGTGCTGTGGCTAGGAAGCTCAGAGCGCCAGTGCTTGTGGGGCTGTGGAAGGGCTGCCTAGGGAAGGTAATGGCCAGCAAGAGCTTTCAGTGCTAGCCCCTTTGGTGTGGGAGCAGTGGCTGGACGTTTTGAATTTCGGAGCTGGGCTCTGGCTGTGCCGAGAAGGAACGTCCCCACTGTGCTGTGGCTAGGAAGCTCAGAGCGCCAGTGCTTGTGGGGCTGTGGAAGGGCTGCCTAGGGCAGGTGATGGCCAGCAAGAGCTTTCAGTGCTAGCCCCTTTGGTGTGGGAGCAGTGGCTGGACGTTTTGAATTTCGGAGCTGGGCTGTGGCTGTGCCGAGAAGGAACGTCCCCACTGTGCTGTGGCTAGGAAGCTCAGAGCGCCAGTGCTTGTGGGGCTGTGGAAGGGCTGCCTAGGGCAGGTGATGGCCAGCAAGAGCTTTCAGTGCTAGCCCCTTTGGTGTGGGAGCAGTGGCTGGACGTTTCGAATTTCGGAGCTGGGCTGTGGCTGTGCCGAGAAGGAACGTCCCCACTGTGCTGTGGCTAGGAAGCTCAGAGCGCCAGTGCTTGTGGGGCTGTGGAAGGGCTGCCTAGGGCAGGTGATGGCCAGCAAGAGCTTTCAGTGCTAGCCCCTTTGGTGTGGGAGCAGTGGCTGGACGTTTTGAATTTCGGAGCTGGGCTGTGGCTGTGCCGAGAAGGAACGTCCCCACTGTGCTGTGGCTAGGAAGCTCAGAGCGCCAGTGCTTGTGGGGCTGTGGAAGGGCTGCCTAGGGCAGGTGATGGCCAGCAAGAGCTTTCAGTGCTAGCCCCTTTGGTGTGGGAGCAGTGGCTGGACGTTTTGAATTTGGGAGCTGGGCTGTGGCTGTGCCGAGAAGGAACGTCCCCACTGTGCTGTGGCTAGGAAGCTCAGAGCGCCAGTGCTTGTGGGGCTGTGGAAGGGCTGCCTAGGGCAGGTGATGGCCAGCAAGAGCTTTCAGTGCTAGCCCCTTTGGTGTGGGAGCAGTGGCTGGACGTTTCGAATTTCGGAGTTGGGCTGTGGCTGTGCCGAGAAGGAACGTCCCCACTGTGCTGTGGCTAGGAAGCTCAGAGCGCCAGTGCTTGTGGGGCTGTGGAAGGGCTGCCTAGGGAAGGTAATGGCCAGCAAGAGCTTTCAGTGCTAGCCCCTTTGGTGTGGGAGCAGTGGCTGGACGTTTTGAATTTCGGAGCTGGGCTCTGGCTGTGCCGAGAAGGAACGTCCCCACTGTGCTGTGGCTAGGAAGCTCAGAGCGCCAGTGCTTGTGGGGCTGTGGAAGGGCTGCCTAGGGCAGGTGATGGCCAGCAAGAGCTTTCAGTGCTAGCCCCTTTGGTGTGGGAGCAGTGGCTGGACGTTTTGAATTTCGGAGCTGGGCTGTGGCTGTGCCGAGAAGGAACGTCCCCACTGTGCTGTGGCTAGGAAGCTCAGAGCGCCAGTGCTTGTGGGGCTGTGGAAGGGCTGCCTAGGGCAGGTGCTGGCCAGCAAGAGCTTTCAGTGCTAGCCCCTTTGGTGTGGGAGCAGTGGCTGGACGTTTCGAATTTCGGAGCTGGGCTGTGGCTGTGCCGAGAAGGAACGTCCCCACTGTGCTGTGGCTAGGAAGCTCAGAGCGCCAGTGCTTGTGGGGCTGTGGAAGGGCTGCCTAGGGCAGGTGATGGCCAGCAAGAGCTTTCAGTGCTAGCCCCTTTGGTGTGGGAGCAGTGGCTGGACGTTTTGAATTTCGGAGCTGGGCTGTGGCTGTGCTGAGAAGGAACGTCCCCACTGTGCTGTGGCTAGGAAGCTCAGAGCGCCAGTGCTTGTGGGGCTGTGGAAGGGCTGCCTAGGGCAGGTGATGGCCAGCAAGAGCTTTCAGTGCTAGCCCCTTTGGTGTGGGAGCAGTGGCTGGACGTTTTGAATTTCGGAGCTGGGCTCTGGCTGTGCCGAGAAGGAACGTCCCCACTGTGCTGTGGCTAGGAAGCTCAGAGCGCCAGTGCTTGTGGGGCTGTGGAAGGGCTGCCTAGGGCAGGTGCTGGCCAGCAAGAGCTTTCAGTGCTAGCCCCTTTGGTGTGGGAGCAGTGGCTGGACGTTTTGAATTTCGGAGCTGGGCTGTGGCTGTGCTGAGAAGGAACGTCCCCACTGTGCTGTGGCTAGGAAGCTCAGAGCGCCAGTGCTTGTGGGGCTGTGGAAGGGCTGCCTAGGGCAGGTGATGGCCAGCAAGAGCTTTCAGTGCTAGCCCCTTTGGTGTGGGAGCAGTGGCTGGACGTTTCGAATTTCGGAGCTGGGCTGTGGCTGTGCCGAGAAGGAACGTCCCCACTGTGCTGTGGCTAGGAAGCTCAGAGCGCCAGTGCTTGTGGGGCTGTGGAAGGGCTGCCTAGGGCAGGTGATGGCCAGCAAGAGCTTTCAGTGCTAGCCCCTTTGGTGTGGGAGCAGTGGCTGGACGTTTTGAATTTCGGAGCTGGGCTCTGGCTGTGCCGAGAAGGAACGTCCCCACTGTGCTGTGGCTAGGAAGCTCAGAGCGCCAGTGCTTGTGGGGCTGTGGAAGGGCTGCCTAGGGCAGGTGATGGCCAGCAAGAGCTTTCAGTGCTAGCCCCTTTGGTGTGGGAGCAGTGGCTGGACGTTTTGAATTTCGGAGCTGGGCTGTGGCTGTGCCGAGAAGGAACGTCCCCACTGTGCTGTGGCTAGGAAGCTCAGAGCGCCAGTGCTTGTGGGGCTGTGGAAGGGCTGCCTAGGGCAGGTGATGGCCAGCAAGAGCTTTCAGTGCTAGCCCCTTTGGTGTGGGAGCAGTGGCTGGACGTTTTGAATTTGGGAGCTGGGCTGTGGCTGTGCCGAGAAGGAACGTCCCCACTGTGCTGTGGCTAGGAAGCTCAGAGCGCCAGTGCTTGTGGGGCTGTGGAAGGGCTGCCTAGGGCAGGTGATGGCCAGCAAGAGCTTTCAGTGCTAGCCCCTTTGGTGTGGGAGCAGTGGCTGGACGTTTCGAATTTCGGAGCTGGGCTGTGGCTGTGCCGAGAAGGAACGTCCCCACTGTGCTGTGGCTAGGAAGCTCAGAGCGCCAGTGCTTGTGGGGCTGTGGAAGGGCTGCCTAGGGCAGGTGATGGCCAGCAAGAGCTTTCAGTGCTAGCCCCTTTGGTGTGGGAGCAGTGGCTGGACGTTTTGAATTTCGGAGCTGGGCTGTGGCTGTGCCGAGAAGGAACGTCCCCACTGTGCTGTGGCTAGGAAGCTCAGAGCGCCAGTGCTTGTGGGGCTGTGGAAGGGCTGCCTAGGGCAGGTGATGGCCAGCAAGAGCTTTCAGTGCTAGCCCCTTTGGTGTGGGAGCAGTGGCTGGACGTTTTGAATTTCGGAGCTGGGCTGTGGCTGTGCCGAGAAGGAACGTCCCCACTGTGCTGTGGCTAGGAAGCTCAGAGCGCCAGTGCTTGTGGGGCTGTGGAAGGGCTGCCTAGGGCAGGTGATGGCCAGCAAGAGCTTTCAGTGCTAGCCCCTTTGGTGTGGGAGCAGTGGCTGGACGTTTTGAATTTCGGAGCTGGGCTGTGGCTGTGCCGAGAAGGAACGTCCCCACTGTGCTGTGGCTAGGAAGCTCAGAGCGCCAGTGCTTGTGGGGCTGTGGAAGGGCTGCCTAGGGCAGGTGATGGCCAGCAAGAGCTTTCAGTGCTAGCCCCTTTGGTGTGGGAGCAGTGGCTGGACGTTTTGAATTTCGGAGCTGGGCTGTGGCTGTGCCGAGAAGGAACGTCCCCACTGTGCTGTGGCTAGGAAGCTCAGAGCGCCAGTGCTTGTGGGGCTGTGGAAGGGCTGCCTAGGGCAGGTGATGGCCAGCAAGAGCTTTCAGTGCTAGCCCCTTTGGTGTGGGAGCAGTGGCTGGACGTTTTGAATTTCGGAGCTGGGCTGTGGCTGTGCCGAGAAGGAACGTCCCCACTGTGCTGTGGCTAGGAAGCTCAGAGCGCCAGTGCTTGTGGGGCTGTGGAAGGGCTGCCTAGGGCAGGTGCTGGCCAGCAAGAGCTTTCAGTGCTAGCCCCTTTGGTGTGGGAGCAGTGGCTGGACGTTTTGAATTTCGGAGCTGGGCTGTGGCTGTGCCGAGAAGGAACGTCCCCACTGTGCTGTGACTAGGAAGCTCAGAGCGCCAGTGCTTGTGGGGCTGTGGAAGGGCTGCCTAGGGCAGGTGATGGCCAGCAAGAGCTTTCAGTGCTAGCCCCTTTGGTGTGGGAGCAGTGGCTGGACGTTTCGAATTTCGGAGCTGGGCTGTGGCTGTGCCGAGAAGGAACGTCCCCACTGTGCTGTGGCTAGGAAGCTCAGAGCGCCAGTGCTTGTGGGGCTGTGGAAGGGCTGCCTAGGGAAGGTAATGGCCAGCAAGAGCTTTCAGTGCTAGCCCCTTTGGTGTGGGAGCAGTGGCTGGACGTTTTGAATTTCGGAGCTGGGCTGTGGCTGTGCTGAGAAGGAACGTCCCCACTGTGCTGTGGCTAGGAAGCTCAGAGCGCCAGTGCTTGTGGGGCTGTGGAAGGGCTGCCTAGGGCAGGTGATGGCCAGCAAGAGCTTTCAGTGCTAGCCCCTTTGGTGTGGGAGCAGTGGCTGGACGTTTTGAATTTGGGAGCTGGGCTGTGGCTGTGCCGAGAAGGAACGTCCCCACTGTGCTGTGGCTAGGAAGCTCAGAGCGCCAGTGCTTGTGGGGCTGTGGAAGGGCTGCCTAGGGCAGGTGATGGCCAGCAAGAGCTTTCAGTGCTAGCCCCTTTGGTGTGGGAGCAGTGGCTGGACGTTTTGAATTTCGGAGCTGGGCTGTGGCTGTGCCGAGAAGGAACGTCCCCACTGTGCTGTGGCTAGGAAGCTCAGAGCGCCAGTGCTTGTGGGGCTGTGGAAGGGCTGCCTAGGGCAGGTGCTGGCCAGCAAGAGCTTTCAGTGCTAGCCCCTTTGGTGTGGGAGCAGTGGCTGGACGTTTGAATTTGGGAGCTGGGCTGTGGCTGTGCCGAGAAGGAACGTCCCCACTGTGCTGTGGCTAGGAAGCTCAGAGCGCCAGTGCTTGTGGGGCTGTGGAAGGGCTGCCTAGGGCAGGTGCTGGCCAGCAAGAGCTTTCAGTGCTAGCCCCTTTGGTGTGGGAGCAGTGGCTGGACGTTTTGAATTTCGGAGCTGGGCTGTGGCTGTGCCGAGAAGGAACGTCCCCACTGTGCTGTGGCTAGGAAGCTCAGAGCGCCAGTGCTTGTGGGGCTGTGGAAGGGCTGCCTAGGGAAGGTAATGGCCAGCAAGAGCTTTCAGTGCTAGCCCCTTTGGTGTGGGAGCAGTGGCTGGACGTTTTGAATTTCGGAGCTGGGCTCTGGCTGTGCCGAGAAGGAACGTCCCCACTGTGCTGTGGCTAGGAAGCTCAGAGCGCCAGTGCTTGTGGGGCTGTGGAAGGGCTGCCTAGGGCAGGTGATGGCCAGCAAGAGCTTTCAGTGCTAGCCCCTTTGGTGTGGGAGCAGTGGCTGGACGTTTTGAATTTCGGAGCTGGGCTGTGGCTGTGCCGAGAAGGAACGTCCCCACTGTGCTGTGGCTAGGAAGCTCAGAGCGCCAGTGCTTGTGGGGCTGTGGAAGGGCTGCCTAGGGCAGGTGATGGCCAGCAAGAGCTTTCAGTGCTAGCCCCTTTGGTGTGGGAGCAGTGGCTGGACGTTTCGAATTTCGGAGCTGGGCTGTGGCTGTGCCGAGAAGGAACGTCCCCACTGTGCTGTGGCTAGGAAGCTCAGAGCGCCAGTGCTTGTGGGGCTGTGGAAGGGCTGCCTAGGGCAGGTGATGGCCAGCAAGAGCTTTCAGTGCTAGCCCCTTTGGTGTGGGAGCAGTGGCTGGACGTTTTGAATTTCGGAGCTGGGCTGTGGCTGTGCCGAGAAGGAACGTCCCCACTGTGCTGTGACTAGGAAGCTCAGAGCGCCAGTGCTTGTGGGGCTTTGGAAGGGCTGCCTAGGGCAGGTGATGGCCAGCAAGAGCTTTCAGTGCTAGCCCCTTTGGTGTGGGAGCAGTGGCTGGACGTTTCGAATTTCGGAGCTGGGCTGTGGCTGTGCCGAGAAGGAACGTCCCCACTGTGCTGTGGCTAGGAAGCTCAGAGCGCCAGTGCTTGTGGGGCTGTGGAAGGGCTGCCTAGGGCAGGTGCTGGCCAGCAAGAGCTTTCAGTGCTAGCCCCTTTGGTGTGGGAGCAGTGGCTGGACGTTTTGAATTTGGGAGCTGGGCTGTGGCTGTGCCGAGAAGGAACGTCCCCACTGTGCTGTGGCTAGGAAGCTCAGAGCGCCAGTGCTTGTGGGGCTTTGGAAGGGCTGCCTAGGGCAGGTGATGGCCAGCAAGAGCTTTCAGTGCTAGCCCCTTTGGTGTGGGAGCAGTGGCTGGACGTTTCGAATTTCGGAGCTGGGCTGTGGCTGTGCCGAGAAGGAACGTCCCCACTGTGCTGTGGCTAGGAAGCTCAGAGCGCCAGTGCTTGTGGGGCTGTGGAAGGGCTGCCTAGGGCAGGTGATGGCCAGCAAGAGCTTTCAGTGCTAGCCCCTTTGGTGTGGGAGCAGTGGCTGGACGTTTTGAATTTCGGAGCTGGGCTGTGGCTGCGCCGAGAAGGAACGTCCCCACTGTGCTGTGGCTAGGAAGCTCAGAGCGCCAGTGCTTGTGGGGCTGTGGAAGGGCTGCCTAGGGCAGGTGCTGGCCAGCAAGAGCTTTCAGTGCTAGCCCCTTTGGTGTGGGAGCAGTGGCTGGACGTTTTGAATTTCGGAGCTGGGCTGTGGCTGTGCCGAGAAGGAACGTCCCCACTGTGCTGTGGCTAGGAAGCTCAGAGCGCCAGTGCTTGTGGGGCTGTGGAAGGGCTGCCTAGGGCAGGTGATGGCCAGCAAGAGCTTTCAGTGCTAGCCCCTTTGGTGTGGGAGCAGTGGCTGGACGTTTTGAATTTGGGAGCTGGGCTGTGGCTGTGCCGAGAAGGAACGTCCCCACTGTGCTGTGGCTCTAGGAAGCTCAGAGCGCCAGTGCTTGTGGGGCTGTGGAAGGGCTGCCTAGGGCAGGTGATGGCCAGCAAGAGCTTTCAGTGCTAGCCCCTTTGGTGTGGGAGCAGTGGCTGGACGTTTCGAATTTCGGAGCTGGGCTGTGGCTGTGCCGAGAAGGAACGTCCCCACTGTGCTGTGGCTAGGAAGCTCAGAGCGCCAGTGCTTGTGGGGCTGTGGAAGGGCTGCCTAGGGCAGGTGATGGCCAGCAAGAGCTTTCAGTGCTTTTTGCCCCCTTTGGGTGGGGGAGCAGTGGCTGGACGTTTTGAATTTCGGAGCTGGGCTGTGGCTGTGCCGAGAAGGAACGTCCCCACTGTGCTGTGACTAGGAAGCTCAGAGCGCCAGTGCTTGTGGGGCTTTGGAAGGGCTGCCTAGGGCAGGTGATGGCCAGCAAGAGCTTTCAGTGCTAGCCCCTTTGGTGTGGGAGCAGTGGCTGGACGTTTCGAATTTCGGAGCTGGGCTGTGGCTGTGCTGAGAAGGAACGTCCCCACTGTGCTGTGGCTAGGAAGCTCAGAGCGCCAGTGCTTGTGGGGCTGTGGAAGGGCTGCCTAGGGCAGGTGATGGCCAGCAAGAGCTTTCAGTGCTAGCCCCTTTGGTGTGGGAGCAGTGGCTGGACGTTTTGAATTTCGGAGCTGGGCTGTGGCTGTGCCGAGAAGGAACGTCCCCACTGTGCTGTGGCTAGGAAGCTCAGAGCGCCAGTGCTTGTGGGGCTGTGGAAGGGCTGCCTAGGCAGGTGATGGCCAGCAAGAGCTTTCAGTGCTAGCCCCTTTGGTGTGGGAGCAGTGGCTGGACGTTTCGAATTTCGGAGCTGGGCTGTGGCTGTGCCGAGAAGGAACGTCCCCACTGTGCTGTGGCTAGGAAGCTCAGAGCGCCAGTGCTTGTGGGGCTGTGGAAGGGCTGCCTAGGGCAGGTGCTGGCCAGCAAGAGCTTTCAGTGCTAGCCCCTTTGGTGTGGGAGCAGTGGCTGGACGTTTTGAATTTGGGAGCTGGGCTGTGGCTGTGCCGAGAAGGAACGTCCCCACTGTGCTGTGGCTAGGAAGCTCAGAGCGCCAGTGCTTGTGGGGCTGTGGAAGGGCTGCCTAGGGCAGGTGATGGCCAGCAAGAGCTTTCAGTGCTAGCCCCTTTGGTGTGGGAGCAGTGGCTGGACGTTTCGAATTTCGGAGGCGGGGAACTCTGTGGCTGTGCCGAGAAGGAACGTCCCCACTGTGCTGTGGCTAGGAAGCTCAGAGCGCCAGTGCTTGTGGGGCTGTGGAAGGGCTGCCTAGGGCAGGTGATGGCCAGCAAGAGCTTTCAGTGCTAGCCCCTTTGGTGTGGGAGCAGTGGCTGGACGTTTTGAATTTCGGAGCTGGGCTGTGGCTGTGCCGAGAAGGAACGTCCCCACTGTGCTGTGGCTAGGAAGCTCAGAGCGCCAGTGCTTGTGGGGCTGTGGAAGGGCTGCCTAGGGCAGGTGATGGCCAGCAAGAGCTTTCAGTGCTAGCCCCTTTGGTGTGGGAGCAGTGGCTGGACGTTTCGAATTTCGGAGCTGGGCTGTGGCTGTGCCGAGAAGGAACGTCCCCACTGTGCTGTGGCTAGGAAGCTCAGAGCGCCAGTGCTTGTGGGGCTGTGGAAGGGCTGCCTAGGGCAGGTGATGGCCAGCAAGAGCTTTCAGTGCTAGCCCCTTTGGTGTGGGAGCAGTGGCTCGACGTTTTGAATTTCGGAGCTGGGCTGTGGCTGTGCCGAGAAGGAACGTCCCCACTGTGCTGTGACTAGGAAGCTCAGAGCGCCAGTGCTTGTGGGGCTTTGGAAGGGCTGCCTAGGGCAGGTGATGGCCAGCAAGAGCTTTCAGTGCTAGCCCCTTTGGTGTGGGAGCAGTGGCTGGACGTTTCGAATTTCGGAGCTGGGCTGTGGCTGTGCCGAGAAGGAACGTCCCCCACTGTGCTGTGGCTAGGAAGCTCAGAGCGCCAGTGCTTGTGGGGCTGTGGAAGGGCTGCCTAGGGCAGGTGCTGGCCAGCAAGAGCTTTCAGTGCTAGCCCCTTTGGTGTGGGAGCAGTGGCTGGACGTTTTGAATTTCCTGTGGGGAGCTGGGCTGTGGCTGTGCCGAGAAGGAACGTCCCCACTGTGCTGTGGCTAGGAAGCTCAGAGCGCCAGTGCTTGTGGGGCTGTGGAAGGGCTGCCTAGGGCAGGTGATGGCCAGCAAGAGCTTTCAGTGCTAGCCCCTTTGGTGTGGGAGCAGTGGCTGGACGTTTCGAATTTCGGAGCTGGGCTGTGGCTGTGCCGAGAAGGAACGTCCCCACTGTGCTGTGGCTAGGAAGCTCAGAGCGCCAGTGCTTGTGGGGCTGTGGAAGGGCTGCCTAGGGCAGGTGATGGCCAGCAAGAGCTTTCAGTGCTAGCCCCTTTGGTGTGGGAGCAGTGGCTGGACGTTTTGAATTTCGGAGCTGGGCTGTGGCTGTGCCGAGAAGGAACGTCCCCACTGTGCTGTGGCTAGGAAGCTCAGAGCGCCAGTGCTTGTGGGGCTGTGGAAGGGCTGCCTAGGGCAGGTGCTGGCCAGCAAGAGCTTTCAGTGCTAGCCCCTTTGGTGTGGGAGCAGTGGCTGGACGTTTTGAATTTCGGAGCTGGACTCTGGCTGTGCCGAGAAGGAACGTCCCCACTGTGCTGTGGCTAGGAAGCTCAGAGCGCCAGTGCTTGTGGGGCTGTGGAAGGGCTGCCTAGGGCAGGTGATGGCCAGCAAGAGCTTTCAGTGCTAGCCCCTTTGGTGTGGGAGCAGTGGCTGGACGTTTTGAATTTCGGAGCTGGGCTGTGGCTGTGCCGAGAAGGAACGTCCCCACTGTGCTGTGACTAGGAAGCTCAGAGCGCCAGTGCTTGTGGGGCTGTGGAAGGGCTGCCTAGGGCAGGTGATGGCCAGCAAGAGCTTTCAGTGCTAGCCCCTTTGGTGTGGGAGCAGTGGCTGGACGTTTCGAATTTCGGAGCTGGGCTGTGGCTGTGCCGAGAAGGAACGTCCCCACTGTGCTGTGGCTAGGAAGCTCAGAGCGCCAGTGCTTGTGGGGCTGTGGAAGGGCTGCCTAGGGCAGGTGATGGCCAGCAAGAGCTTTCAGTGTTAGCCCCTTTGGTGTGGGAGCAGTGGCTGGACGTTTTGAATTTCGGAGCTGGGCTGTGGCTGTGCCGAGAAGGAACGTCCCCCACTGTGCTGTGACTAGGAAGCTCAGAGCGCCAGTGCTTGTGGGGCTTTGGAAGGGCTGCCTAGGGCAGGTGATGGCCAGCAAGAGCTTTCAGTGCTAGCCCCTTTGGTGTGGGAGCAGTGGCTGGACGTTTCGAATTTCGGAGCTGGGCTGTGGCTGTGCCGAGAAGGAACGTCCCCACTGTGCTGTGGCTAGGAAGCTCAGAGCGCCAGTGCTTGTGGGGCTGTGGAAGGGCTGCCTAGGGCAGGTGCTGGCCAGCAAGAGCTTTCAGTGCTAGCCCCTTTGGTGTGGGAGCAGTGGCTGGACGTTTTCGAATTTCGGAGCTGGGCTGTGGCTGTGCCGAGAAGGAACGTCCCCACTGTGCTGTGGCTAGGAAGCTCAGAGCGCCAGTGCTTGTGGGGCTGTGGAAGGGCTGCCTAGGGCAGGTGATGGCCAGCAAGAGCTTTCAGTGCTAGCCCCTTTGGTGTGGGAGCAGTGGCTGGACGTTTCGAATTTCGGAGCTGGGCTGTGGCTGTGCCGAGAAGGAAC